>NC_041218.1:32080009-32086800 GCF_002837175.3 Physeter macrocephalus
ATCTTGGGCTTCCCTGGTGACGCAGTGGTTGAGAGTCCGCCTGCCGATGCAGGGGACACGGGTTCGTGCCCGGGTCTGGGAAGATCCCACATGCCGCGGAGTGGCTGGGCCAGTGAGCCATGGCCGCTGAGCCTGCGCATCCGGAGCCTGTGCTCCGCCAACAGCAGAGGCCGCAACAGTGAGAGGCCCGCGTACCGCAAAAAAAAAAAAAAAAAAGTAATCTGAGGTTACATTAAAAAACCTTGTAAGCTGGACTACTTAACAATATTCATGGGGTTTATTTATACAGTATTATAACATGAAACTAAACGGTTGTAAATATACTATTTGCATGTCTAGTCAGATGTGGTTATTTCCATGACATATAAATACACTTTTTGCCACTTGCTAGAGCAATTGTAAAAATATAATAAATATGTACATTAGGATTTCCAAGGATATATTTTTCTCCATAGCAGATTTAGGACACATGAAAATAAAGCTTTAATGGTGCATGGTAGAGTATTAAAATTACTGCAGAGTGCCTGCTCTTACTAATGTAAGCCAGAAACTTAACCATATGCTAAGCCATTGGTTCCCTAACTTGCCTATATGCCTCAGTAAAATATATTAAAAAAAAAAGAAGAAGAAGAAAAGAAAAGAAACAAGTGAATGTCTCTGTTTCACCCCCAGAGATTATGACTTAATTGGCCTGGGGTAGAGATTGTGATTTAATTGGTCTGGGGTGGGGCTTGAGCTTTGAAATTTTTAAAAGATTCCAAAGTGATGCTAATGTGCAAAAAATTTTGGGAACCTCTGAACTAAGCAATCATTCTTGTTTTATAATGTTTGCACTCACATGCAGCAAGAACAATTTCCTAGTCATTAGTGAAACTGCTAATTCTGTAATGAAACAAAACCAAGCTCCATTCCTTTCTGTAAACAGAATTATCAGGCCACTACCAGAAAGCTCTACAGTAAGGTTTAATGTTGCATGGACTTGCTCTGTTAAAGAGTCCTTAAAAGGGAGCTTTATATTTATTATGATATGAATAGTGTACTAAGTATTATGTCTAATTTAAAGATTTTTGTCAAAATTTTGCTTAAAACCTGCTCATATCTAAATACTATAAGACTACTTTATCCCAGCTATCAGAAAATCGAAACTACATTGCATAAAAAGCAGTGTCCCAAGAAAGACAATAATTAATTTATATATCTACCTCATTTATTCATACAATCATTTATTAATTCACTCATTCTTATATTCATGTTTTAGATTATTATATTTTCAGCTTTTAATCAGTGACCATTATGTGGCAAGTCTTGTGCAAAATGGAAGAAAAAAGAGATAAAAAACAGTATTGTTTCTTTAATTTTTTGGAAATTCCATTATCATTCTGTTATCCTTTGGCATAGTAATTTTATTTATTATAAATTATCCAAAGGAAATAATCAGAGATGATCACAAAGTATATATATATGAATGTTATTCAGCACACAAACTATGGCAGAAATTTCAGGAAAGGCCAATTTGAAATTTATAGTAAATCTACATTCAGGGATTGGGGCTGGTTTACACTTTTCATTTTCTTTTTTATTTTTCCAGTTTTATTAAGATACAATTGACATACAACATTGTATAAATTTAAGGTGTACAGCATGATGATTTGATAAATATAATATGAAATGATTACTATACTAAGGTTAGTTAACACCTCCATCACCTCTCATAACTATCATTGTGTGTGTGTCATGAGAACATTTAACATCTACTTTCTTAGCAAGCACTTTTAATTTTCAGTAGTCCATAACTATTCAAGTATTGGGAAAACTCTGTGGTTTTTTAAGAACACTAACTTACAATTTGAATTATATATTATATGTCAGGCTTGTGATAAATGGTCTATGTTAAATATCTGCTACTAATCTTCACATCTCAATTATGTAGGTTATTTTTAGCCTCATTTTATATTTAAGAAAATTGAGGAGCAGGGAGGTAAAATAACTTGTCCAATGTCATACCTATTAAATGGCTGAGCTTAGTATTAAAGGCCCAATGCATATACTCTTGGCTATTGAAGGGTAGCAGGCCATATAACTTTATAGATACTAGAGGTAAAATTTCATTTTATATACTAAATGCTTCATTACAGGGGGATAATACATAATTTCTGCTATCTTTTTCCCCCATTTCTCTCTTCCTACTTTTTTGTATTTTATGTAATGAATACAGATTAAATTTATAATCAGGAAAACAAACATATATGCAAAGGTAGTTGTACCCTCCAGGAGTTTCCCATCTTAGGAACAGAAAATCTCCCTCTCTTTTCAGGCCTGCCTCAGGCTGGGCATTTGCAGTAGGGGAGATGGTGCTTTCTATCCTCTCTCTCAGACCTCATCTCCAGTCAGTAGCAACCAGTGTGCTCCTTGCTAGGTTCAGAACCTAAGGAGGAAGGAGAAGTAAGAGGATAGGATGCTCCTATGTAGCTGGTTAGTTTCATTTCCTTGGGTCTTAAATATATTTTAAGTGGCCTCCCTGGATGGGCCTGTTAGGTGAGAGAAGCCTATTATTTGTTTGTGCTCTTCATATATTTCTTGCTGGGCCTTCTCTTCAGTGCTTCCTTGAGGTGGGCAGAAGCACCTCTAATTTGGGTGCCTTTGGGGGCTCCTTCCGCGGCTACTGGGCATCAAGTGTGAGACTTTCAGGCATTTATGCTGAGGCCCCTCTCTCCCCACTGGACCCTTGTTAAACAATAATCAGTATCAAGGCTGCAAAGAACAAAGAGCTTTATTTGGGGTCTTAAGAATTGCAATTCGGGAGACAGATTCAGGTAAAACTAAAAGTGTTCCAGGGAAGAGAATGTGTTGGGGGCTTATAAAGGCAAGAACCACAAGGTTGTTAAAGTTGTCTGGCAAGAATTATGATTGATTCTGACAAAGAAGGGAAATATTTGTCCTTAAGGGATAGATTGTCACAAATTAGTGTAAGGGTTTTATAAATATCTTGAGTTTCTGAAATGTTGTCAGGTGTTCTGAATGCCTGCTTTAAGACAACGTAGTCAAAGGTCACATTCCGCTGGGCTGAGATGTACATAAGTCATACTTTCTCCCTGGCTTCTCAGCTCCATTTTAGCTCTCTTAGCAGTACTGACTCCATTGTAACTGTCCTTTCACACCCTATAGGACAGGACAGTTGACCAACCCCACATGGATTTTTCTCTCTTGACATCTAATCAGCAGGAAATATTCACCCATCCCTTGTCCCAACAGATTTTAGGCAAGCAGGCTTATTTCAGTTATAAGGGTAAATATACATCTAAACAGAAAGAAATAATAATAATTTTCCCTGGTGCCAAAAGAGAAATAGACCCTCCCTCTTTTTCTTTCAGAATATATTTTTTAGAAAACTTGTAATTGTAAATTCTTTTTCTGTCCCTTTGAGATGTACACAAATTATTTTTAAAGACTAAATAAGCCAGCTTTAGAACCTAGAAATGTCTTTCTCAAGGACCTGGGGACTGTCTCTTTGATACATAATCAAGGAAGATAGCATCTCTATCTCCCAGTGGCAGGATAGTGCCACCTAGCACCAAGTTGCAAAACTAACTTCTGTCATAAATATATGAAAGTTTACTTTTCTTTTGGATAAAGCCAACTAGCTAACAGAGAGGGTTACCCCAATTATCAGGTGAATCTAGGATTAACTATGTGTGATGAATGTTGCTGTCAAGTCCTCACATTTGAGGACTAGTTATTGTTTATCTTCACATCATGTATGCAATGTGTTGTATCTCATTGGCTATGTGAAAAGTTGAGATTCCTTTCTGTCTTTGCAGTCTCTTTAGTGGATTGCCTTAATGGGCTTCATTAAATTCTGGTTTAATCCTTATTCAGTAATAGAATTGTTTTATTTTCTCTTTTGTGGAAAGGATTTCTGGGCTGGGAGGCTATTTTGTTTTTAATTATATTTCCCTAACACAGTCCAGCAGCCCTCATTCTCTGGCTCCACCACCAAAGCAGGTAGTTTATCCTTCACTTGCCTCTGGACGTCCTCAGTCCACTGTCTGTTTTCTTTTCCTCAGTTAGGCACCTAACCTTGGCATTTTCCATAGGTTACTTCCTCTTCCCCTTTCCTAAAAAGGAAGGATGGGAACTGTGATTAGGGTAACAACTTTCTCTAAAGCAATTTATTCACCAGTCACTTTTCATGGTCCCTGACCCCTTCTTACAAATTTCATTGGTCTTATGGGTCTACCAGGATACAGGAAAGAATTTCTTGGAAACTTAATTCTGTACATGGAAGTGAAGGATTTGGTCACTTTGGTATTCTGACATTTATACTGTGGAAATCTTATTCAAATGTGGGGAGAGAAGTGTTGTATTCAAACATTCTGTTCCAATTACAATACCTGCAATAGTAAAATATGCATGATGCTTAGGCAGTATAGAAAAAAGAATTATTTAATTTGCCTGGACATGGACTACAGGCTTTAATAGTATTAAGTTCTCTTCAGAGGAGTATTTTTCTCTTACTGTTTTGCTTGGTTTGTTATGTGAACTTTATGCCGTGTTCTCTTTAGTAGCAACATACTCAAATGAACAGATCTCTCTCTTATACACACACACACACACTCACTTACTTTGGACTTTCATACTCATCATTACTAGTGTACTTATAAACTGAATTAATTTTAAAAATATATCATGATTGACTCCCAACAGCCAAGGCATATTAATTATAATTATTTTGGTGTAATAATGGTTATCATTTAAAATACTTCAGTCATAGACAGGGTGATATCAGGTAAATAACAGTTCAAATTAGAATTTAGGAATTCTCCAATCTGAAATTCACTGTCCAGAATAGTCACATACATTTTAATCTGAAATGTCACTCTAGAGACAGCTACAAGCCTTGACTATCTTTAACTTGATCAACACAAGAGGTTTAGCTCTTTTGCATAACTATAATTGGTTTTCATTTGTAAAATTAATGGTTTATTAGCTAATTACTGTTAGGTATGGGTCCTCATTGGTGTAATTAATAATATTGGAAATACATTGTCTGGACAAAGGATTTTTGAAGACATCCTTCTAATTTGCATTAATAGGCATAAGAATTTAGCCAGTCTAATTAATATATGTTCTATACACTGAGGCATTGCTCTCTAGGCTTGATTGCAAACAAACCAGTTCAGATGAGGCTTGGTCTCCCTTTTATGCAATTTGAATATTGTAGAATTTGCTCTATGCAAAAGAAAGGAAAGAGGATTTTCTGAGCTCATAAAAGTTATGTGACTGATGAATTCTCGGGGGAATTTGGTGGGAGAGCTTGCTTGTGCTTAATTAGTTTTAGGTTACTGGGAAATAACCATCTATTGCCTACCTCATACTCTTGGAGATAGCATCACAAAACTATTTCAGACCAGTTCAGTGCAGCCAGTGGGAGATGGAGTAATAGGGATCACAAGGAGGAGAGTATATGGAAGCAGAAGATGCATATTGAAAAATGAGTAGTAATTTTCCAAGTGTGAGGGGAAATATTTCATCTGGGTGATATTATGATATTGTCCCAAGGTGAAAAACAGTATGGCTTATTCATTCTACTGCTTATTCATTTACTGGCTGAAACTTTGGAGTTTTAGGGTAGAAAAATAGGCAAAAGCAAGACTATAAAGGGATCTGTATGATCTACGGAAGTGCTTTTCAAACTTTTTTAAACGTTCATAGTAATATATTTTTTATATTACACAAGCATAAACACAAAAAATTAAAATTTCACCAAATAGTGCATCTTACTAGGTAATACAGACTAACATGTTTTATGTTTTAACCTATTCTTTTTAGTATATTTCATTTTATCTTATTTTATTTAAAATGCTGGTTTTGAACAAGTAAATTGCTTTTCTGACACGTCACTGGATCACTTTTCACAGTGGGAAAACTCTACCCAGAGGAAGCTCTGCCCTGTAGAAAACTGGGAGCTACTAAGATATTTTAAGCAAGAGTTTGTGATGACTGGAAAGATTGTTGTTTTGGTAGTACAGAGAATGGATTAGAGATGTGAGACTGGAGGTGGAGAAGAGTGCTAGAAGATTATCACCATAGTCCTAATAAGAGATTGTGAGTACAGAAACTGGGCATTAGCTTGTGGATTGGGGGCAGGAAAGATCTGAGAGATAAGTGGATAGAATTAGTAGGATTTGGTCACTGATTCTATGTGGATGTTTGGTGTTGATGAGGGAGGTGGAATGACAGAAAATATTCAAGAGTATTTTCTAGACCAATGGATTAGATAACATGTTTGCTATATAGGAGGGATTCACAAAAATACAGTATACAAGAGAGCCACAGTTCAGTTTTATTTATTTCCTAATAAGAGAAGCTTACCATATTCTGTTGTTCTCAGTGTGACTTGAAATTTTCCATGATTCTGTAGTATTTTTAATAGAACATATCTTAGGAAGTATACTGGCTATTTAGACCCTAACAGTTGTCTGATCTAGTGGATCCCGAATCTGGTGCTTCTTAAAACCGAGTCCCTCTGGGAGGAGCATTCAAGAGCATGTGCTGTTTAAAAAGCTCCCCAGTGGATCTTTTCAACAGTCCTATTGCTGGAATGTGGCTATCGCTGCTTTTTTTTTTTTTTTCCTGCCTATTGTAAATAGAGCTGCAATGAACATTTTGGTAAATGACTTTTTTTTTTTAAACATCTTTATTGGAGTATAATTGCTTTACAATGGTGTGTTAGTTTCTGCTTTACAACAAAGTGAATCAGTTCTACATATACATATGTTCCCATATCTCTT
>NC_041218.1:32086917-32087407 GCF_002837175.3 Physeter macrocephalus
AAACCACCTAGCTGATCTCCCTGTGCCATGCGGCTGCTTCCCACTAGCTATCTACCCTGTTTGGTAGTGTATATATGTCCATGCCACTCTCTCACTTCGTCACAGCTTACCCTTCCCCCTCCTCATATCCTCAAGTCCATTCTATAGTAGGTCTGTGTTTTATTCCTGTCCTACCCATAGTCTCTTCTTGACATTTTTTTTTCTTAGGTTCCATATATATATGTTAGCATACGGTATTTGTTTTTCCCCTTCTGACTTACTTCACTCTATGACAGACTCCAGGTCTATCCACCTCACTACACATAACTCAGTTTCATTTCTTTTTATGGCTGAGTAATATTCCATTGTATATATGTGCCACATCTTCTTTATCCATTCATCTGTTGATGGACACTTAGGTTGCTTCCATGTCCTGGCTATAGTAAATAGAGCTGCAATGAACATTTTGGTACATGACTCTTTTTGAAATATGGTTTTCTCAGGGTATATG
>NC_041218.1:32089080-32090903 GCF_002837175.3 Physeter macrocephalus
CTGGGATAAACCTCACTTGATCATGGTGTATGATCCTGTTAATGTGTTGTTGGATTCTGTTTGCTAGTATTTTGTTGAGGATTTTTGCATCTATGTTCATCAGTGATATTGGCCTGTAGTTTTCTTTGTTTCTGACGTCTTTGTCTGGTTTCAGTATCAGGGTTATGGTGGCCTCATAGAATGAGTTTGGGAGTGTTCCTCCCTTTGCTATCTTTTGGAAGAGTTTGAGAAGGATAGGTGTTAGCTCTTCTCTAAATGGTTGATAGAATTCTCCTGTGAAGCCATCTGGTCCTGGGCTTTTGTTTGTTGGAAGATTTTTAATCACAGTTTCAATTTCAGTGCTTGTGATTGGTCTGTTCATATTTTCTATTTCTTCCTGGTTCAGTCTCGGCAACTTGTGCATTTCTAAAAATTTGTCCATTTCTTCCAGGTTGTCCATTTTATTGGCATACAGTTGCTTGTAGTAATCTCTAATAATCTTTTGTATTTCTGCAGTGTCAGTTGTTACATCTCCTTTTTCATTTCTAATTCTATTGATTTGAGTCTTCTCCCTTTTATTCTTGATGAGTCTGGCTAATGGTTTATCAATTTTATTTATCTTCTCAAAGAACCAGCTTTTAGTTTTATTGATCTTTGCTATTGTTTCCTTCATTTCTTTTTCATTTATTTCTGATCTGATCTTTATGATTTCTTTCCTTCTGCTAAATTTGGGGTTCTTTTGTTCTTCTTTCTCTAATTGCTTTAGGTGCAAAGTTAGGTTGTTTATACGAGATGTTTCCTGTTTCTTAAGGTAGGATTGTATTGCTATAAACTTCCCTCTTAGAACTGCTTTTGCTGCATCCCATAGGTTTTGGGTCGTCGTGTCTCCATTGTCATTTGTTTCTAAGTATTTTTTGATTTCCTCTTTGATTTCTTCAGTGATCACTTCGTTATTAAGTAGTGTATTGTTTAGCCTCCATGTGTTTGTATTTTTTACAGATCTTTTCCTGTAATTGATATCTAGTCTCATAGCGTTGTGGTCAGAAAAGATACTTGATATGATTTCAATTTTCTTAAATTTGCCAAGGCTAGATTTGTGACCCAATATATGATCTATCCTGGAGAATGTTCCATGAGCACTTGAGAAAAATGTGTATTCTGTTGTTTTTGGATGGAATGTCCTATAAATATCAATTAAGTCCATCTTGTGTAATGTATCATTTAAAGCTTGTGTTTCCTTATTTATTTTCATTTTGGATGATCTGTCCATTGGTGAAAGTGGGGTGTTAAAGTCCCCTACTATGATTGTGTTACTGTCGATTTCCCCTTTTATGGCTGTTAGCATTTGCCTTATGTATTGAGGTGCTCCTATGTTGGGTGCATAAATATTTACAATTGTTATATTTTCTTCATGGATAGATCCCTTGATCATTATGTAGTGTCCGTCTTTGTCTCTCGTAATAGTTTTCATTTTAAAGTCTATTTTGTGTGATATATGACAATTGCTACTCCAGCTTTCTTCTGATTTCCACTTGCATGGAATATCTTTTTCCATCCACTCACTTTCAATCTGTGTGTGTACCTAGGTCTGAAGTGGGTCTCTTGTAGACAGCATATATATCGGTCTTGTGTTTGTATCCATTCAGCCAGTCTGTCTTTTGGTGGGAGCATTTAATCCATTTACATTTAAGGTAATTATCGATACTTATGTTCCTGTGACCATTTACTTAATTGTTTCACGTTTGTTCTTGTAGGTCTTTTCCTTCTCTTGTGTTTCTTGCCTAGAAGTTCCTTTAGAAGTTGTTGTAAAGCTGGTTTGGTGGTGCTGAACTCTCTCAGCTTTT
>NC_041218.1:32091871-32092423 GCF_002837175.3 Physeter macrocephalus
GGCATAGGGTGTCCAGCACTGTAGCTTGCTGGTCATTGAGTGAAGCTGGGTCTTGGTGTTGAGATGGAGATCTCTGGGAGATTTTCGCCGTTTGATATTACGTGGAGCTGGGAGGTCTCTTGTGGAGCAGTGTCCTGAAGTTGGTTCTCCCACCTCAGAGACACAACCTTGACGCCTGGCTGGAGCACCAAGAGCCTTTAATCCATATGGCTCAGAATAAAAGGGAGAAAAAATAGAAAGGAAGGAAGGGAGGAAGGGAGGAAGAAAGGTAGGAAGGAAGGAAGGAAGGGAGGAAGAGAGGGAGGAAGAAAGAGAGGGAGGGAGGAAGGAAGGAAGAAAGGAAGGAAGCAAGGAAGGAAAGAAGGGAGGAAGAAAGGGAGGGAGGAAGGAAGGAAGAAAGGAAGGAAGAAAGAAAAGATAAAGTAGGATAAAATAGAGTTATTAAAATAAAAAATAATTATTAAGAAGAAAAATTTTTTAAAGTAGAAAAAAAAAAAACAATGGGTCGGTCAGAACCCGAGGACAAATGGTGAAAGCAAAGCTATACAGACA
>NC_041218.1:32094096-32110095 GCF_002837175.3 Physeter macrocephalus
GATGCAGGGCACTTCAAGTTGATTGTGGAGATTTAATCCGCTGCTTCTGAGGCTGCTGGGAGAGACCTCCCCCTCTCCTCTTTGTTCGCACAGCTCCTGGGGTTCAGCTTTGGATATGGCCCCGCCCCTGCACGTAGGTCGCCCGAGGGTGTCTGCTCTTCGCTCCGACAGGACGGGGTTAATGGAGCAGCTGATTCGGGGGCTCTGGCTCAGACCATGGGGAGGGAGGGGCACAGATGCGGGGTGAGCCCGCGGCGGCAGAGGCCAGCGTGACACTGTACCAGCCCGAGGCGCGCCGCGCGTTCTCCCGCGGAAGCTGTCCCTGGATCCCGAGACCCTGGCAGTGGCAGGCTGCACAGGCTCCCGGGAGGGGAGGTGTGGAGAGTGACCTGTGCTCGCACACAGGCCTCTTGGTGGAGGCAGCAGCAGTCCTAGCGTCCCACGCCCATCTCTGGTGTCCGCGCTGACAGCTGCGGCTCTCGCCCGTTTCTGGAGCCGCTGCTTTTTATTTTAAGTATGAGAAAACTGTGTTTCTGTAGTATGTAGTGATTTCTAAAATTCTCACTTTTAAATGCTTATCTGGAACTAAAATCCACCCAGTTTAGTGCTTTTCTCCATGTTAATGCTTTCCTTAAAACACTCATACTTTATTATTTACTGATGACCTTGCCTTATACTTTTAAATATAGACTGCCTGGCAATTTCACCTTAAAATATTTCTGTACTTTCACATTTTCAGTCTTCCTTCAATTCTCTCAGTAAGATGTGCCCTTTATTGCTAAGACTCCTCTTGAGCTGTTTTTTATGGCTCTCGCTGACCCTTTTTTCTTCCCAGATCAATGTGTTGTTCCCTTTGCTTTCTAAGATCAATATTTTTCAGATGCTCTACCAGCATGTGCTCTTTGTAAATACTTCCTTTGGCTAGCTGTATTACCCCCACTTCTTTGTTAGAAACTCCTCTTCTATATTGAGTTGGTTAGGGTAGAAAATGAAATGATGTTTAATTTTGGATAAAATGCATGTAAAACTCATCTTACCAGCTTTAGCTTTATTTATTTATTTGTTTGTTTGTTTATTTATTTTTTAAAAAGCTCATCCTTCCTAGGGAATTAAACACCAGTAAAGATATGATCACCAACAATCTAAAATATTAAGAGAAGTACTACTGAGCCTTATGTTTGTTAAAAAATCACAGTGTGTGTGTGTGTGTGTGTGTGTGTGTGTGTGTGTGCATGTGGAGAGATACTTATTTTACTCTATTTGGAATTTCTATTTATTAAACTAATATATAAAATAAAGACTAAAATAGAGTAAGGATTTAAGTTATGAGTACTTTAGTGATGCCTGTATAATGCACACTGTGGTATCTAGTGAATTTAATTTATCAACAAAGATCAATAAAGCACTCTGTCGTATGTTTTAATTTTGAAATAGTGAGGGAAGGGTAGTGATGATCTGGAAGATAAGAGTGAAATATGAGTGTTGTAAAGTGAAACCTGTCTAGTTCTGTGATCTTAGCTTTTACAAATTAACTTTCCTAAAGACCAATTATAGAACTACCTGACTATCAAATAAATCTCTTATTCAAATATTTCTGTCAAGTTTTTTATATCTATAGACAGTACCTCAATAGACCAGATCTTTTCAAGAACAATACCAATATTTAGTAGGTGGAGTCGAAAGAACCCAATTTAAATTTGTCTCCTATACATATACTTTATTTATTAAATAATAAATCATATTCTATTACCCTGTAGCCTATTTTTGAAAAATTAGAATTTTTTCATTTGTACGCATTGATAAGAGCAAAAGATTTGCAAGAAACAGATATTGGTTGAATATTGGATCTGTCATTTACTACCAATATAACTTTTTTTTTTTTTTTGGTTAAAAGTAATTAAAACATTTGTTTAACAGAGCTGTTGTTGGATTTATGGATTATTCATGCAAAGTAATGAGGATGTTGCAGTCACACATTAGGTGCCAAATAAAATAGTGTTGTTTATAAATGACTATTTCCCCAAAGTTGGAGTGACATCCCTTTAAGGGTCAAAATGTTAACGTTTTTAAAACATTTTATTGAAAATCTTTCTATAAAGACGGAAGAGTTTTCTGACACTTTAAAGTGTGTAACAGAATGGAAATGTTATTTTTAAACAGGACCTAAAAACGCAGAGTTCCTTAAAGTTGTTTCAGAGACCATGACTGGAAGGACAGGGGGGTGATTGCATGGGTGACATGCTTCAACCCAGTACAGTTGTTATGGCTGCTTATATATGAGGGTTACTTCTAAGATTTTCTGAGTATATTGGTTTCTGCTGCTCAAAAATGCACAAAAAATCAAATAAATATTGATATACTCTTTCCCCGAAACTTTTCTTTGAAACACTTTGAAGAGTAGTATAATAAACACCCATATATCTTCATCTAGGTTAATGAATTATTAACATTTTGTCACATATTCTTTATATCTCAGTCTGCTTCTGTCTCTCTTCCTCTATTTCTGTAGATGATAGATAGATAGATAGATAGATAATAGATAGATAGTTGATGGATAGATAAAAGGGATCTTCTCTCTTTCTGAACCATTGTGACAACCCACCCCCTAAATATTTCAGCATTTGTCTCCCAAGAACAATATAATACCATTCTTCTACATAAGCCTAAGCCCAATATAATGATCATATTTAAGAAATTTTATAGATAGCATATTGTAATCTATATTTTTAAAGATTGTATTCAAAATTTTCTCAATTTTCTCAATAATGTCCATTGAAGTCTTATTCGAAAATTCAGAATACTGTATTGTATTTAGCTGTCGTATCTGAAGCCATTCCTCAGCCTTTTTTGGGTGTCTTTCATAACATTCATGTTTTTTTTTTAAGAATTCAGGCCAGTCATTTCACAGAATGAGTCTCAAATCAGAACTCTTTGTTTCCTTCTGATTAGGTTGAGATTTTTTTTTAATGTTGGCAAAAATGCTCCTAATATCAATTTTATCCCATTATCAGTGATTATAAGTTTAGTCACTTGGTTAAGGTGATATCCACCATATTTCTCCATTATAAAGGCATCTTTGCCAATCTATTTAACGTGTACTCTGTGGGGTGATACTCCGAGGCTTTGTGAATATCCCATTCTCAGTATAGTTTAGCCAATGGTTTCAGTATCCATCTGCCATTCCTTCTATATTAGTTATCCACCTTCCATAAAGATTTTTCCCTTCTTGCCTCATGGTTTAATTTATTTTTAACAAATTACCCATGTGGACTAGTGTACACATTTTAATTCATTATGTTAAAATCCATTATTGTCATAATTCATTTTCATGCTAAAATTGTCCCACATTGAGCCAATGAAAGTTCTTCAACCTGCCACCTCTGTTTTTTAAGTGTTTCCTTACTTTCTGAAGTAAGTTGCATACCAAACTTATGACATAAAAGTAGAATCCAGGCTTACTTTTCCTTTTCTGCCCCCACCCTGGAATCGGCCTTTTCTCCAAGGACCTGTTTCACTTTACCTGAGAACGATTTTTAGAAGCCAAGCTTCGGGGCTCTGGGTTTGCTTGTTGCTACTTGGGTGTCATTGCCTCTAGACCCTCTCAGCAGATATTAATTCCTGTATGTACACATATACATATATATGATCATTTTTGTATATAGCTAGTAAGCTAAATATGAGTGCATACTGATATTTTTTACTCTAATCAATACCACAAATTTTATTTTAACCTCTCTTCTTGCTTTCCTGTAACTTCCCTGACAGTAAGAAATCAGGCTTCCAACATTTACCATTCATTTACGTATTTGTTCAACCCTCGTATACTTGTAAAGCAGTTCAGAATTGTTAACTCCTACCCCCATAAGAAACAAATTTGCCCACTGGTGTACAGTGTTTATGTATAATTTCTTTAGTTTTTACACTGACAGTTTCTAGTCAAAACACCATTTTATAAAGTTAATTAGGTCAGCTCCTTTTTGACCCCAACCACTTAAGTGCAGTTATGTTATACATTTGTAAAATTGTCAAATTTATTTGTCAAACTTGGCATTTCATTCAGGGATCCCTTGACATCTGATTGATTTGTTATTGTTGTTCTAGTTTGCATAAATTAAAGTTCATTCTTTTGTAACGTACAGTGGGTTTTGACAAATGTACAATGTTCACTACCACAGTACCATACAAATTAGTTCCTTCACCCTAAAATTCCCTTGTTCATTCACTTTGTTGACAACCACCCTACCTATTCCTCCGGTCTCTGGCAACTACTGATATTTTCTGTCCCTATAGATATGCTTGTTCAGAAACATCATATGAATGGAATCTCAATATGTAGCCTTTTGGTCTAGCTTCTTTTAGCAAAATACCTTTAAGATTCATCTATATGCTGCATGAATCAATGGCCCCTTCCTTTTTATTGTTGAAGAGTATTCCATTGTGGATGTACCACAGTTAGTTTATTCATTCCCCTGTTGAAACTATTGAAGGACATCTTGGTTGCTTTCTCTTTTTTTCTGTTTTGTGTGGTATATATATATACATATATATATATATGTGTATATATATATATGTATATATATATACACATATATATATACACACACACACACACACACACACACACACACATACAGTGACTAAAGCTGAAACAAACATTAGCATACAGGCTTTTGTGTGGACATAGTTTACAATTTACTTGGGTAAACAACTAGGAGTGTGACTGTGTGATTGCTGGGTCATGTGCTAAGGTTTAACTTTAGAAGAAACTGCAAAACTATCTCCCAAAGTGGAAGACAGCAATGAATGAGAGTACCTGTTGCTCCCCTATTGATTTTTGTAGGTTTATTTTGTATACTGGTACATTACCAAATTATTTTTTCTTTGTGTATATGAGCTAGTCAGGAAGTTTTAGGTATATGATCGTATCATTTACAAATATAACTAATTTCATTCTTTTTCCAGTTATTATGCCTTTTACTGATTTCTCTTTAATTATAGCAGCTAATATCTCCAAAAAATGTTCAGTAGCAGTTGAGATCATGAGTATGTTGCCATTTCCTTCACCTTAGTTGGATTGTCTCTAGTGTTTCTCCAGTATATAATTGTGAATGTGTATGTGTCTGTGTCTGTGTGTAAGCATCCAAAAATTCCTATTTCACTAATCATTTTTATCAGAAATTGACATTGGATCTTGTCAGGATCCTTTTCCATTTAATCAGGATACATATTTTCCTAATATAGAGAGTGAATTTGGTTTGTTTTTATTTTCTTTAGAAATATTTAGGATTTTTCCATGGACATTTTTAGTGAGGCTACTCTATCAATTTTTGGTGCTTTCATTTTCTGATTTAATTATCCATTTTATATTGTTTTCACAGAATTTATTTTAAAGTTTTTCATTATTTTATATCTGGGATATAACATTGAAATTATCTGATCTCTTAAGTTTAATAGAATTTTCCTATGAAATTATCTGGGTGTACTGTGTTATTGTTGTTGTTGTTATTTTTTTCTCCCTTTCTTTTTCTTGTGAGATAGTTATTTAATAGCTTTAATGATTTTTATGATTTACAGTCCCTATGCTTCTTTAAGAAATTGCTGGAAACTCTCATCAAATACAGTTAATTAAAAAGTTTTTCTTCCAATTCATCTGAATTCTAGATTTCCCTGATCTTTTCTAGGCAGTCTCAAGTGGCTCATTCACCATGTCTGAATTGCTGTTGGCTGTGGCCTTCATTTTCAGCCCTTTATTTTTCACTCTTTATTATTTGTATAGATGTTCATTTTAACCAATTTAAAACTCCCTTTAATTTAAGTACTCATCATTGCTATTACTAAAGAGAGCAGCTTTCTTCCAATGAGTGCAAAAAAGTGTTCATTAAAGGAAATGGCTGTATAATTCTACAATGTTTTGTCTCTTCAGTTATGAAATTTCCTTTCCTGGCTGTGTTGTGTTTGCATTCTCTCTGCTGGCTGCTATAAATCGAGGGGTACTTTAAATTCATGTTGATGGAAAAGTCATTTCCTGGTCAGAGTCTCAGTTTAAATTTTTAAAAAATCCATTTCATAGCAGCATGACATTCCTGTGTCTGTTTTTACTATAAAACTCAAAACAAGCAAACAAACCTGTTCTTCAACTGTTCTAAGTCTGTGTAAAAGTATTTAACAATAATTTAATAATATATATCATCAAATTCACTCCAAGTTAGTCTTGCTACTTACTGTGCCTCTATTGTTGCCATCACTAAAGAGTTTCACTCAGTTCACGGTGTTTATATTTGTATGACTGAGGCTCCCAATCAGTTTTCACACCTTGCCAGACATAAGAATGAACTGAAGAGTGAATTTCAGAAAATAATGTGTTAGACTAGGCTAGACTAGTTAACGTCTGGATGCTTCGCTTTGGGGAATAATTTTGAGGAATAATCTGGGTTTATCAACAATTAATTCCATAAATCATATAATTTCCTGATTTCAAAACATTTTCAGTCTCTCATACAGCCAGAGTCTTGGCACAAGAAGAAATGTTAGGAAGGTGTTTAGAATTGGAATGGTTTCATTCTTAGCAATTACAGAGCTTCTTCTAAGGGATAACTACATTACTCACCTCTTCCATATTATAAATTTTGTTCAAAGCATCTAAAACAAACATGTTATAGTACTATTATTTTCATTATATTATTAGGATAGAAAAAGATTTCATGATCAATTTTATCTCTTCTTTATACTAATCTCTCCTACTCTACTACAAACACAAATTAGAATAACTCAGCCCTAACTACTACCCCCTACTATGGTTAACATGTTTGCCAATACTGAATAATGGTGACCTATGAAAAGATACTTCCAGGTTGTTTTATTTTCTTTTAATTTTTTTTATCTTTAAGAGCAATTTCATGGCAATGTCCTCTTGCTGGAAGGATTAAGGAGCAAGGAATATATGTAAGGAATTCCATATATACAATATATATACATATATGTACGTGTGTATATATATATATATATACACACACACACACACACACAAACATAAATATATATACAATAAGAGGACAAATTATCCCCTTTGGCCCTCTCTTCCTAGTCAAGCACTAGATAACAAATTGAATGGAAAGAAAACAAGAAAAATGTTCAGTTATTTTTATATGCTCATTGAGAAATGGGCAAAATTAAATGATTGCTTAAAAGAGCAAGATCATTATATCAAATGTATTTTTTATAGATTTTAAGATCCCTTAATGTCACTAAAATTATTGCAGAAATCTATGGCTTGTAGATGACTAGTTGTTTTCATTTCTATCATAGGGAATGGCAAATGTGAATTAAGAGACAGAGAACTTGGATTTTAAGTGCTTCTAGCATCCAGCCTGTTGTCCTGAAATTATTGTGCACTTTGGAAATGATTTCCTCTTATATATAACCTGTTTGTGCTAAATTATGAGTTGGCAGACTACCACCCTTGGGCCAAATCCATACTTCTGTCCAGTTTTGTAAATAAAGTTTTATTGGAACACAGTAATGCTCATCTGTTTGGGTATGGTCTGGCTGCTTTCCTGCTACAATGGCAAAGTTGAATAATTGTAAAAGATATCACATAGCCTGCAATATCTAAAGTATTCACTACCTAGGCTTTTATAGAAAAAGTTTGTCAACACTTGTGCTGAGTGATTGTATGTTGGTTCCCTTGTGCTTCCCTTGCTCTGTCTCTATTATCTGTTATTTTCTGGTTTAAACACTGTTTGTAGAAAATAATATTACCAAACAAGGGCCAGGCTCAGAAAGGCTTTCTGTATTTCCATTGACTGTTACATGTGAAAGTGAACAATAGATTTAGTTATCTTCTTCTATGTCCTCAGCTTCAAGAGAGTGGTAGTAATGAATTGATAGATAGATAGGTAATTATTTATCCTTATGGATCTTCAATGTGATTTATAAATATTTTCCAATCAACTATACATTTCAATGAATTCATGCTCCTAGGCATTGTCAGATCCTTGTTTGTTCAGTAGCTCACCCAAGTACAGTGAGTTAGGTCTATCCCATCTTTATCTATTTTTTTACCAAACCAAGCTCATTTTTATTCTATAATATTCTACATAATTGCTCCACTAGGTGTCCAGAGTGGATCTATCTATGTGGCAATTTATCTTCCTTGTAGGAACCCAAATAAGGTATTGTACAGGAACAAATAAGGAAGGAGAAGTAGAACAGGAAAAGATTAACTGTGGAGGGGAAATGTAAAAACATATTTGGAAGACCAAGCGTGGGGGAAAGAATGACTAAGGAGACAGAAGAAGCTACAATCTGGTGACTAAGTAGGAGGTTAGAGTTTGCAATTGAGAGATGCAAAGTGAAAAGGCATTAGTGGAACAACTGGGGAAATCTTAGTAAAGTCCCTATTTTAATTAATAGTATTATACTAATGTTAATTTCTTAGTTTTGCTAGGTTTACTATGTTATGTAAGATGTTAACATGAAGGGAAGCCAGGTGAACAATTTTTGCAATACTTCTATTAGCATAGATTCATTTCACACTAAAATGTTTAAAAGATATATATTCTTGATATTAAACAGCTCAGCAACTAGTAGAGAGAAACAGAAAAATTAACAGCAAACAGCAACAAAAAATAACATCATGCCAAAAATGCTCTGATAGTGGTTTTCCTCAAGGCACCATGGAAACACAAGATAGTTATTGATAACCCAAACGACAGTTTACAAAATGGAAGTAGATAGATATCAGGCAAGTCTTCCTGGAGAAGGTATTACCAAACTCTGTTGTAATGGATGAGTGGAAGATGTCCAGGCAAAGAAGAGGATCAAAAATTCCAGGTTGTTGTACCACCATGTTTAATGACATGGAAACAGGAACAAACATGACATATTTGGGGACATTTAATAAGAATAGAAATGATTTTTAGAAGTGGAGTGGAAAGAGATGAGACTGTAGAGGCCGGCAGTAAATATAATCAGCAGGGACTTGTATAGTATCTTAAATAATTCAGCTTTTAACTTGAATAAAATAGAGTTGATCAAAGTTTAGCAGAGATTGATATGATCAGTTTTATGTTTTACAATGTTATACAGAAGGCTATGTGTAGCGTGGGTTGGAAGAGACCAATAGTGGAAACTGAAAGGCTAAGACTGTCTTACTTTATTTGAAGTGAGCTAGAGCACTGGAGATACGATTTGAAAAGAGTAGAAGGTTTCAAACACTATTAATTAGGTGGAAATCAGCATAATTTAGTGTTGCTTGAATTTGGGTCTATTGAAACAGGGAAAACTAGAATAGACCCAGGCCATTGTTCAGAAAACTAGCTGCAGATAACTATTAGTCATCAAGACTTAGAAAGAAAGAGGCAAGCAGATTTGGTTGGAAGAAAAGATTATAGATATTCATTTCCATTTTTACCTATTATTTTTAGTTGCTTTTAGAACACAGAGTCTGTTGGCTCCCAACAGAGTCACTCTAAATGAACTATAAATTTAGAAGTCATTGTGTGATTGACTATATTAGTTGACTTTCTCTAGTTAGGGAAACTCTGAAGTGAAGAGAAGAAAAGAATAAAAATAATACTTTGGGAAAACCAACATTTGAGTGAAGTGAAGAAAGAACAAACTGCAAAGAAAATTAAGAAAAATTTACCTCTGATTTCTAGAAAAATAATACAAAGACAGTGGTTTCACAGCAAGTAACAGAAGGATTTTCAAGAAAAAGGGAAGGCTCAAAACTCTTAAAAGTTTGGCATATCAAATAATAAAATGATTGAAAATATCTTGGATTTAGTAACTAAAAACTCATTGATATTTCATTTGTACCATTTTTTTAGATTCCATATATAAGCTATATCATATGATATTTGTCTTTCTCTGTCTGAGTTACTTCACTCAGTATGACAGTCTCTGGGTCCATCCATGTTGCTGCAACTGGCATTATTTCATTCTTTTTTATGGCTGAGTAATATTCCATTGTATAAATGAACTTATTTACAAAACAGAAATAGAGTCACAGATATAGAAAACAAACTTATGGTTACCAGGGGAAAGGGGGTGAGGGATAAATTGGGAGATTGGGATTGACATATACACACTGCTATATATAAAATAGATAACGATTAAGGATCTACTGTATAGCACAGGGAACTCTACTCAATAGTCTGTAATGACCTATATGGTAAAAGAATCTAAAAAAAGAGTGACTATATATATATATATAGAATTTTAAAAGCCAAAGTGGGGTCTGTTGAATTGGATCAAGAAATATAGAAGAAATGACACTATTGACTTCTGTATGCAAATGATAAAATACTATTAAAGTGCCTTTTAAGATGGTGTGAATCATAAGCATGTGCATATGATGGATACAAAATGCAAGTAGAGATAGTGGAGAAAGGAGAAAAAGAGATAACTGATGGTAGAAAAGTCCTCCGGATCTTAAAAGAAATTGAGTCCTGGGTGCAAGTATAAATTTTACTGTTGATCAGGAGACAAGACTCCTTTAATATATGAAAAAAAAGTAGAGAAGAAATAAATTATAGTAGAACACCTCCCCGGGCTTTGAAGAAAAACATCAAACTAAAATGACTTAACCTGTTAGGCAACTTTAAAGTACAAGATAAATATCTATTTTCTACAATCTCAGTGAAGTGTTTAAATTAAAAGGAAAAAAAATTTTAGAGTTTGAAAAGATAAAAGAGGTAACAACAGTAAATGAAAATAAGCTTGGAAATAGAATGCTCCACTGCCTGCAACACAGGAAACAAGAAAGGACAGAGGAACAATATGTCCACATTGTGAGAGAAAAGAACTGAGATCTAAAAATCCCATCCCTTCTCAGACATGTGAAGACTGAAATGTATCCTTATACTTTTCAGAAGAAATTTCTCAAGTTAACTTCTCTGGGTAAATGGCCTCCCCTCAGTCATTTCATTCATGACTATTTAAATGGCACCTTTTAAAGAGGATTTTCCTGAATACCACAGCTAACCTTGCATCACACTCTGTCATCTTAATGATGTGTGATTTTCTTTGTGTCATCACCTAATAATATACTATATGATTATTTGTCTATAGTTTTCATTGCTGTTTCTTTATTGCCTACAACAGCATCTGAAATCTAAGTGCTCAATTAATATATAAACCAGCAGCTGAAAAATGAATTCCATGGCCTTTATTGTCTCTTACAAGAAAGAAGGAATATTATCTGGTTTAAAAACAAGAGAATGTGATGAACTTGTGAACATGAGGAAAGTGGTCCAAGTCAAATTATTTTGGACAGTTGAAAGTTAATTAAATAAGGCATACCGAGAGGGATTGTTGAAGAGCATTAAATGGGTCATTTATTCATTTATTCACTTTCATTTCCTCATTTCTTACTGTGCTAACATTATCGCTTCCCTCCTGCCCTCTCAAGGACTTGGCTCTTTGGGTCATTTGAGATTTGTGTCCTTGCTCTCTATTTCTTACTCATCACTCTCCCTTTCTACTGGGTGTTTCCAGCAGTCATATAAACACGCAAGAAGCAATCCCATTCTAAAAAGTGTTTTACCCTAACTCCACATCTCACTTCAACTTCTACCCATGTTTTCTTCTGCCTTTCACAGCCAAATATCTCTAGTTTATACTATCACAATCATTCACTATTTTTTAAATGTGGAAAATGTTTTAAACTATCGAAGAGTACAGTGACTCATATAATATTTAGCTGTGCGACACCATAATTGGAATTACCAAACGTTAATATTTTGTCATATTGCTTAAGATCTTTTTCAATTCAAGGAAATAACACATAATTGATAAAACTGAAGTTTCCTTTTTATCACTTATTATCACTCCCCTCCTTATTAGAAGCATCGTTATTATGAATTTGGTATTTATTTACCCTCTACCCAGTTTATGTTTAAGTATATAATAATATTTGTTTTTAATTTACGTGAATTTAACATACTGTAGGTCTCTTTGTATAACCAGCTTTTTGTCGACATATATAATTTAAGTTCATTCGTTAATTACATTATATTGCTCCTTCATGTGCATATACTATTTTTACTTATCTATTCTCATACTGATAAATGACTATTTCCACTTTTCATTATATTTTATATCATCATTCTTATGCATTATTTTTTGCAACCTTATCTTACATCTATCATGAGTTAATATTGTAACAGCTTAACACATCTTCCATGAGTAATTTTACTTAACTTTATTTCCATATTCCACCAACATTACCATGTTAAGGGATGTTTATGACAATGTGTACAGTGTGAAAAGAAACTTTGGAGGAAAAAAAGCATTGAAAGGGTGACTGGAGGAAGAGGATTCAGGATGCTCAAGGAGAACAGTTAAGAATGCAGGAGAAACTGTTATCCTTCATGCCAAGGGAGTGTTTTAGGCAGAAGGACATGGTCAGCAATATCAAACAATTGGATCCAGAATTTTAAAGGTTATTGATGACGCTACCAAGTATCATTTTAATAAAGTGATGGGATTGAAGCCATATTAAGAAAGATTATCTTAGGCTACTGAACAAATGGGAGAGAAATTGTCCTTTCAAAGAGTGTGCCTGAAATACACACACACACACACACACACACACACACACACACACACACACACACATAGCTGAAGGAGAAGGCTGACTTAAAAACTTGCTATTTTAAAGGAAGAGAAAAGAAGTTCAAATCACAGGAAGGAGCAGCACACACAGGAAGATTTGTTTACACTGGATGAGATCTTCTTACAAGATTAAAGAAAGATGACCAGAAATTACTTTTTGTTTTAATGTTAATCTACTTTGCAGGAAAAACAAGTTGTGAAGTGGCAAAAAATGCTCACTTCAGTCTTCATCACAACAATGTTAAGTGCATAACCCTGTGAATGACTATCTAAACCGATGATTTTCCTGAGTATTACTCAAACATTTTAATCACATTATAAAGGAACCAAACATTCTCAACATTGAAGAATTCAGTTCATTATTTAAAAATTAAAATTAAAAAAAAAACACTACTCATGAGTAAAATTGTGAATGACATCTCCATGGTTGTAAGCATTAAACCTTAAATTTAAAGCTAAAGATAAATTAAATGTTAATAAATTTGAAAGAATTGATACATACTATAAACCTCCTGAATTAAAAGAATGATTAAAGTAAAATGAAAGTCCAGATCATATGTGAGATATAGAAAAAAATTAACAAATATTAAAACAAAAACATTGATATACAAAAATAATTTTATGACTAGACATATCTATATTAATAAATATAAATAGATTAAATGTTATTTTTATAGATTATAAATCAAACTTATTTCTGAAATAACAGTTGGATTGAAAAGGAAATAAAAATTAAAATATCAAAGACTATAGAAAACAATGATACTCAAACAAGTGTATATTAGAACCCATGAGAACTAGCTAAAAAAATGTTCCCTGTAAGGGTAAATATGAACTAAAATTAAGAGGCTTAATTTTCCGTATTGAAAATAAGAGAAGAGACGCCCCATCCCTTCCCTTTTCCTAGATCATTTACTTTAGAGTACTCATAATTGTAAGGTCTTCATTTCTTTGAAAAGTACGTAAATCTTTTTAAAGGCTAAATAAACCTCTTACCAGCTTTACAACCCAGGACTGCCTTTCTTAAGAACCTGGGAACCATCTCTTTGAAATGTTATCATAGGGAAGATGGTGTCCCTATATCCCAGTGCCCTTAGGAGAATAAGAGCCTAAATTTCTCTGGTGCCTAGCTGCAAAACTACCTTCTATCATAAAGATAGTTTTTTTTTCCTTCAAGTAAAACCTATTAGTTAACATGGATGGTTACCTCCAATTACCAGGTGAATTTAGGATAAACTATGTGTGACAAATGGTGCTGTCAAGTCCTTTTACTTCAGGGATAGTTATTGTTCATCCTGAGAACATGTATGTAATGGATTGTATCTGCTTGGCCATATAAAAAGATGAGATTTCTTTCTGTCTGCAGTATCTTTTAGCAAGTTATGTGTGATGCCCACGACATTCTAGTTTAATTCTTATTCAATTATAAAATTACTTTCTTTCTCTTCTAACTTTGTGGAAAGGTTTTCTGAGTTGGGAAGAGACCTTATTTTTAATTATGTTTCCCCAGCTCCAGTGGAAGATCCATTGCTTAAGTACTCAATTACAAGATTTCAAAAGAAAAATAGATTAAAAATTAAAGGTATTTGTTAATATTTTCACAATATTAGTAAATCAGAAGAAAACATAAGTATATAATCATCTTTTATTATTTTTAATAAAAATCATCAACGGTTATTTGGAATTAATTTGTTTTATGTTATTTCCTTGCCATGCTTTTTATAGTAATAAACATGTTCTTACCATATGACCCAACAATTGCGTTACTGACAAAAAAAACCCTTCATTTATCCCAGAAAAATGAAAACTTATGTTCACACAAAGTCCTATACACAAATGTTTATAACAGCTATATTTGTAATTAACACCAAACTAGAAACAATCCAATGCTCTTCAAAGGATGAATCATTAAATAATGGTGCATCCATACCATGGAATACTACTCAGCAACAAAAAGGAAAAATTTATATATGCAACAACTTTGATGGATCTCGAAGAGAATTATGCTGAATGAAAAAAGCCAATCTCAGATGATTGTAGGATCCCATTTATACAGCAGTTTTGAAATTAAAAAGTTCTAGAAAGGGAGAACAGATTAGAGGTTGTCAGTGGTTAGGGAGGTGTGGAAAGAAGGGAGGTGGCTGTGGTGATAAAAGTAGCAAGAGGGATCCTGGTGATGGAATTGTTTGCATCTTAACTGTGTTGGTAGTCATGCAAACCTAAAAGTGATAAATTTGCATAGAGCTAAATATGCACATGCACACACATGTAAAACTTGCAAAATCTGAATAAGGTTGAAAATATGTATCAACGTCAATTTCCAGGTTGTTATATTGTACTTTAGTTAAGTGAGATGCTACCATTGGGAAAAACTAGTTTAGGGTATCTGAAATCTATTATTTCTTAAAATGCATGTGAACCTATAATTATCTCATTTTTTTTTCTTTAA
The DNA here is from genome assembly GCF_002837175.3 of Physeter macrocephalus. Taxonomy (NCBI): domain Eukaryota; kingdom Metazoa; phylum Chordata; class Mammalia; order Artiodactyla; family Physeteridae; genus Physeter; species Physeter macrocephalus. The sequence continues at coordinate 32,109,164 of NC_041218.1, forward strand.
ATTGTAAAACATTTAAAGCCAGAGCAACTCAGCAAAGGGCAATTGCTTTGTTTTACTTAGCAGTAGCATTCTGTATTTCTATTGCAGAAAGGAATTTTTATGAAATATTAAATCATAAATAAGCCATGCCAGAAATTATCCTCTTGGTAACACTACACTGCGAATTCTTTTCATGAATTCAAAGTCACAAAGTTGATGCTATAAGCCCACCACTGCTGAGAGAAGAACATGCTTTTACTAAACACATGATGTTCCTCTAATGTAGTGAATGATCTATTGCTCACATAATCCTTGCGTAGAATTCAGTGATAAGCATGAGAGAAAAATACTAAATATTAACATTTCTGTAGAAATCATATATCAATACATATTTACAAAACACACACACACACACACACACACAGAGTTTAGATGTTATAACATTTCACAAAGCAGTGGTAACTATGCACTTAGTATTTTGGAAACACTTTGACACAGTGTCACACATTTTAATAAATAAATGAAAATTTTATAAAATGTAAATTCTAACTTTCCACAAAGGTACATATTCTGAGCAAACTATAAGAAGTATTTTTCAAAGAATTGGGTATTTTCCAATGAGCTGCAAATATGAAACCAAGCATTTTTTTCCCCAAAATGCTAATTTAGTTCACCCTCCCCCATTATCCACTTTGGTAGCCATAAGTTTGTTTTCTGTCTGTGAGTCTATTTCTCTTTTGTAAATAAGTTTATTTATATCATTTTTTTAGATTCTATATATAAGTGATATTATACTGTATTTGTCTTTGTCTGAATTACCTAATATGATAATCTCTAGGTCCATCTATGTTGCTGCAAATGACATTATTTTATTCTTTTTTATGGCTGAGTAATATTCATTGTGTGTGTATATATATATATATATAGTATATATATATATATATATATATATA
>NC_041218.1:32110442-32166624 GCF_002837175.3 Physeter macrocephalus
TCTTTGGAAAAATGTCTGTTTAGGTCTTCTGCCCGTTTTTTGATTGGGTTGTTTGTTTTTTTATAGATATTGAGCTGTATGAGCTGTTTGTATACTTTGGAAATTAATCCCTTGTCAGTATCATTGTTTGCAAAGATTTTCTCCCAGTTGGTAGGTTGTCTTTTTGATTTGTTTATGTTTTCCCTTGCTGTGCAAAAGTGTTTCAGTTTAATTAGGTCCCATCAGTTTATTTTTGTTTTTATTTCCATTACTCTAGGAGACAGATCCAAAAAAATATTGTTGTAATTTATGTCAAAGAGTGTTCTATGTTTTCCTCTAGGAGTTTTATAGCATCCCATCTTACATTTAGGTCTTTAATACATTTTGAGTTTATTTTTGTATATGGTGTTAGAAAATGTTCTAACTCCATTCTTTTATATGTAGCTGTCCAGTTTTCCCAGCACCACTTATTGAAGAGACTGTCTTTTCTCCATTGCATATTCTTGCCTCCTTTATTGTAGATTAATTGACCATAAGTGTGTGTGTTTATCTCTGGGCCTTCTATCCTGTTCCTGTTTCCTCTCCTGTTGATCAATATGTCTGTTATTGAGCCAGTACCATACTGTTTTGATTACTGTAGCTTTGTAGTATAGTCTGAAGTCAGGAAGCATGATTACTCCAGATTTGTTCTTCTTCCTCAAGATTGTTTTGGCTATTTGGGGTCTTTTGTGTTTCCATACAAATTTTTAAATTATTTGTTCTAGTTTTGTGAAAAATGCCATTGGTAATTTGATAGGGATTGCATTGAATTTGTGGATTGCCTTGGGTAGTATGGTCATTTTAAAAACATTGATTCTTCCAATCCAAGAACATGGTATATCTTTCCATCTGCTTGTGTCATCTTCAATTTCTTTCATCAGTGTCTTACGGTTTTTTGAGTACAGGTATTTTGCCAGTAGTAACCAAGCATTATTTATACAGTAAGAAACAGAAGTCTATTTATAAAATATAAATTTTAATTTTTAGTGAAGCCATGCATTTGAAATAAACCACCTCTTGGGGAATTTAAAACACACAGTGATATAATGACAACGCATGTTGTTATCTGCAGTAAAAACATTTAGTATCCTTTTGTATCATTCTTTATCAGGTTTGAGACAAGAAATACCTGAATGTTACCCCAAGGAGTGTACATTACAATAGGGACTAGACATCATATAAAAACAGGATATCTCCTAGAGTATGACATGATTGATTGATAAGTCATATTTTAAAAGCCTTGATACATGCAGTGAAGGAATGAAAATAAAAACGACTTGAAAAACTTTAAAAATAAAAGGTGACATCAAGTCAGAACCAGAGTAAAAAAATTATGGATGAAGAAACACCATAAAAGTCTAAATTAAAACATGAAGCTGCCCTGGGAAAAAATATTTGACAGTAAGTCAGTTACAGTATTACATAAAAACTTCATTGCCCATGGCCCCAATGCCATCAAGATAAGACCAGAAGAAATTTGAATGAGCATGAAAGGAATTAGCTTTATTGGATTTGATTGCCTTAGTCTTGTGAGGGTGGGTTTGATGAGAGTACCACCATATACATTAGTGAATATAAAGATCATGAGTGTACTTTCTAAAGAGAGCTAGTTTTCCTTTCTAGTTTAAGTGAAGTCTATGAAATAAGGATGATGGTGGTATGAAAGATAAAAAAGTTACCATCTGAACATCCTGTAGGTGAAAAGGAATTTCTGGATCATATCATTGAAATATTTAAATTGTAACATAGAAACTTGGTGTTTATTTGAGCATACGTTTGAAAATAGAACTTATCCCACAATAATATTATTTTGTTTTATCATTATTATTCTAAAGAAACTTTAGGCTTAAGAGAACCTCAGATTTGGGCAGCTAAAATTCATGAACTAAGAGCATTGAAAAATATGACCTGGAATATAAATAAATGTATTTCCACCATAAAAACGCACAATGATTTATAGAATTTGTAGATGTGGCCCAAAGTTTTATTTCTCAAGATCTTAAAGAGAAAACAGACAAAAAAAGCTGGTCATAGGTCATATGCATTGATCTAGTAAGACTGTGAAAGGTGCTCAGGCACTTGAAGGATAAATACTTATTCTTAACTGAGAAGGCAAAGAAGAAATAACTTTGAGACTGAAAATTGATAGGAGAGATTATTATGGCTGCCTTGTAGAATTTCCAAATTGTTAATATCCAAGACACCTACTTTACTTTCTTTAAACCTTTTGAAGAAAAAGCGCAGAAAATGGAGAGGATATTTTTCTCTTATGATTCTTAGTAGTAAAAAGAAATTTCTTTACTGCATTTCTTTACTGCATTAGGGTAAATGCTCCTAATTTTAGCGAATCATTTGATCTTTGAATTCTATTTGCTTTGCAAAAAAAAAGTTTCCTGCAAAAATGTGTCTTAATGAGTCCTTCAACAAAGCAAACTACACCCTAAACACTTAGATTTTCAGTGTGATTGACATTTTACTTGCATAGAGTTCAATAGGGTCCCTGACAATGAAAACTCTTGTTTTGCCAAGTTAGTCATTTTTGAAGGACAATCATAAAGACTTTCTTCTAAAGATACGGGTTTGAATTATGAGCTGTATACTTTATGTATTGTATATATTGGCCTCTGCCTTCAAGAAGTTTTTATTTGAATATGCATATAAGCCTAATGCATTAAATTTTTAAAATAAACGATCACAACATAGAATTATGTGCTTCATTTACTTCTGTAGGTGTGTTGTCACAGCCATGGTCCTCAAACTTGAATGTGCATCAGAGTCACCAGTGCGTTTGTTAGAACACAGATTATGGAGTTCACCCCAAAGTGTCTGGCAGAGTAAATGTAAGGTGGAGCCCAAGAATTCTCATTTGTAACAATTTCCCAGATGATGCTAATACTGCCAATCTGAGGACTACACTTTGAGAACTACTACCCTAGGGGAATTCAGAAGAGGAAAGATATCATTGTAAACTAGGATAGCTGAGCGTGTTTTGTGTAGAAGGTGGTTCTTACACTGTGATTCAAACAGATTTATACTGAATAACAATCTTATTCACGATAACATTTATTCAGACTGGTGATGATAAATGCAATTTAGTTATTATTCTTACCTTTATTCCTTCCTGCTCCTTTTTCTTCTTTTCTTCGTCTTTTGGCTGAGAACAAATAGTTTCATCAATTCCTCATTGCAGTCTTCACTTTTGTCCAAAAGAAAGGGTGTACTTGTCACAGTTGTTTAAACTGGTACTGACCTATCCAGTCCAGACCAATTTCCCAATAACATTTCCCGGGCTATATGTATAACTCGTTTTGGACATAACTGTCTTTTCTATAAACCAATCAAACTGTTTCCACTGACCAAAGCAAACTTCATTATTGAAGCAAGGGAGACCAAGTTGGGCTACACTATAATGAATGTCATACACAGATAAACTCTGCAATGTCAGCAATGTTTGCTCAATATTTCCAATTGCAAAAGCAATGTAAATAGTGAAATGTCAGGATAAAGATATAACAGGATGTAGGCACACAGGCCAGATTTTCATTTTACATTATTCAGTGGAAAATTTTACCCACAGGAACTCTTTTTTAACTTCAAGAAACGTTTATTTTTTCTAATTAAAATATATCATTTTTATATAAAAAGGTAGTGCTTTGTGTTCTCCTCTCCATATTATATCTTTGGTGCTCTTCCTGGAAAGGGAGAGGTGCAGGAAGATTCCCTTTTTAAAATGAACTAAGGAGTGTTTTCAAAAAAACAGAATATACTTTTAAGATATATTTGCCAACATATTCACAGTACGTATTAAAGTATATTCACAGCATTTATACAGGAAGATGTTGATTATATATATTTTTTACATCACTCACATATAAACATCATTTTGTGAATGATAAATTAAAATCTTCAAACTGTGGCTCAAGTTTTACTTTATGAGTAGTGAAAGAAAAGAATCATCTCTCTGGGCCCAAACTAATGTAATAAAAACAGTCCTTCTGGACATCAAGGGTTTGAAGTAAATTGGAGAGTGAGTGGCAAACACACAGCAACCTCCACTGTCCACTGCCTGACCAGGCAGCTGAGCGCTCAAGAGGTATCTGTTCCAATGCACTGTTGCAGTTAACTTCCCAGAGTCTATCCAGGCCACAGTTCTCTCTTAGAGCCTTCAGCCCAGTGAGCAGAAACAGCTTTTCATCTTTCATTTTTTTTCTTTTTCTTCTTTCCCTTTTGCTTTTGATAAGAGCTATTTGGGTAAGGTGCTTTATTATTCATTTTCTAAGAGCAAAGGGAAGACTCCATGAACCTTAGTAATGCAGTATTAATTAAGCTGAGACTTTCCGAATCAAGAGATGTACAACAGTAATTAATACATCCAATCCCAGTGTACACTAAATATAGCAAAATGGACAAACTTCCAAAAAAATTTTTCCCATATGTAAAGCAATATTTCTGTTACCACAATGCTTTCTATGGAAGCACATATTTCTTAAACTCCCAATAGCTAAAGAGTCATGCTCTCATAACCAGGATAAATTTTAATTGGTTCAGAAAATCTGAGGGATGCCTTACTTATAATGATTCTAGGTAGGTAAAAATTGTTGCCACAACTATAACAATTATTCTTCTTTTAATTATTTTTCAAGAGATGTGGACTTTTGAATAAACATAAAATACAGAATAGGAAAAAAAATGTTAAGTAAATTAAGAGTATGCAAACTTCAGATATTTCCAGCTCATCCTCAACCATGTCATTATGCATATTTATATAGAGCAAAATTGTAAAAAATTATATAAAGATTAAATATTAAGAGAAAATTGATATATATAGACTTGAAAGGATTTATTTCTTATAATTTCCCCATAGCATTTTCAGGTATATTATTTTATGTGTAATTTATATATTCTTATGACTCCAAAATCAATAATGACAAAATATTGCAATCTAATCTATCATTTTATTGGCCAATATCCTAGTAGAAATAGAACCTCAAAATTTTGAGCCTTGTCATTTTCAGTTCCACAAATATTATGTCATTAAAATACATGTGTAATGTCTCATTAAAATCTCTTCAGGAAAAATGAGAATGAGTTTTCAGCCTACACACTGAACAAATCTGACAGGTTTTAAAGCTAGAATTCTTCTTAGCTGATTGATACTGAATAGCTTGCTTACACTTCATTCAACTCAAGATCTTTCTATAAACCAGTCACCTGAGATGAAAAATTTTCTCATTGTAATATACAGTGTGTTGTCTCCTCTTTAATCATTTTTCTTTTCACAAAGGTATAAATAGAAGCTTCTCAATTTAACTGTCTCCTGCACATATCTATTTGTATTAAGTGTGATATAAAATAAAAATCTGTTCTTTTGTTTCTAATTTATACACACTAAAGTTCCTTTTCATGTTTTCCCTTACTAAAATTTAGAAAGGTTGTTTTTAAAACATAAGAATTCAAAATGCTATTTTCAGAATAGTTGTTTCTGTGTGTGGAAGATAACTTGACATTTATTTACTTACGATTTGCCCCTCGAGATAGACTTAGAGGAAAATGATAGAAATATTGATTGTTAGCTTGTGGATCAGCTTTAATCTTTATAAGTGGCACAGAGCTGATCTCTTATTTCTACAAAAAAAATAATTTGTGGAATGAATCCAATATATACCTTTTGGAAATAAAACTTTCTAATTTACAGAAAACTAAATTTTAAAGTCACTAGGCCTAGATGAGGTAGCAGTTGAAATACAGCTAGTACTGCTACATGAGCCTTTACAACTTGCTATTGTAAATAGTGCTGCTGTGAACATTGGGGTACCTGTATCTTTTCAAATTAGAGTTTTCTCTGGATATATGCCCAGGAGTAGGATTATAAGATCATATAGTAACTCTATTTTTAGTTTTTTAAGGAACCTCCATACTGTTCTCCATAGTGACTGCACCAATTCACATTTCAACCAACAGTGTACTTTTTCTCCACACCCTTTCCAGCATTTATTATTTGAAGACTTTTTAATGATGGCCATTCTGACTGGTGTGAGGTGATACCTTATTGTAGTTTTGATTTGCATTTCTCTAATAATTAGTGATGTTGAGCATCTTTTCATGTGCCTGTTGGTCATCTGTATGTCTTCTTTGGAAAAATGTCTGTTTAGGTCTTCTGCCCGTTTTTTGATTGGGTTGTTTGTTTTTTTATACTTTGGAAATTAATTCCTTGTCAGTATCATTGTTTGCAAAGATTTTCTCCCAGTTGGTAGGTTGTCTTTTTGATTTGTTTATGTTTTCCCTTGCTGTGCAAAAGTGTTTCAGTTTAATTAGGTCCCATCAGTTTATTTTTGTTTTTATTTCCATTACTCTAGGAGACAGATCCAAAAAAATATTGTTGTAATTTATGTCAAAGAGTGTTCTATGTTTTCCTCTAGGAGTTTTATAGCATCCCATCTTACATTTAGGTCTTTAATACATTTTGAGTTTATTTTTGTATATGGTGTTAGAAAATGTTCTAACTCCATTCTTTTATATGTAGCTGTCCAGTTTTCCCAGCACCACTTATTGAAGAGACTGTCTTTTCTCCATTGCATATTCTTGCCTCCTTTATTGTAGATTAATTGACCATAAGTGTGTGTGTTTATCTCTGGGCCTTCTATCCTGTTCCTGTTTCCTCTCCTGTTGATCAATATGTCTGTTATTGAGCCAGTACCATACTGTTTTGATTACTGTAGCTTTGTAGTATAGTCTGAAGTCAGGAAGCATGATTACTCCAGATTTGTTCTTCTTCCTCAAGATTGTTTTGGCTATTTGGGGTCTTTTGTGTTTCCATACAAATTTTTAAATTATTTGTTCTAGTTTTGTGAAAAATGCCATTGGTAATTTGATAGGGATTGCATTGAATTTGTGGATTGCCTTGGGTAGTATGGTCATTTTAAAAACATTGATTCTTCCAATCCAAGAACATGGTATATCTTTCCATCTGCTTGTGTCATCTTCAATTTCTTTCATCAGTGTCTTACGGTTTTTTGAGTACAGGTATTTTGCCAGTAGTAACCAAGCATTATTTATACAGTAAGAAACAGAAGTCTATTTATAAAATATAAATTTTAATTTTTAGTGAAGCCATGCATTTGAAATAAACCACCTCTTGGGGAATTTAAAACACACAGTGATATAATGACAACGCATGTTGTTATCTGCAGTAAAAACATTTAGTATCCTTTTGTATCATTCTTTATCAGGTTTGAGACAAGAAATACCTGAATGTTACCCCAAGGAGTGTACATTACAATAGGGACTAGACATCATATAAAAACAGGATATCTCCTAGAGTATGACATGATTGATTGATAAGTCATATTTTAAAAGCCTTGATACATGCAGTGAAGGAATGAAAATAAAAACGACTTGAAAAACTTTAAAAATAAAAGGTGACATCAAGTCAGAACCAGAGTAAAAAAATTATGGATGAAGAAACACCATAAAAGTCTAAATTAAAACATGAAGCTGCCCTGGGAAAAAATATTTGACAGTAAGTCAGTTACAGTATTACATAAAAACTTCATTGCCCATGGCCCCAATGCCATCAAGATAAGACCAGAAGAAATTTGAATGAGCATGAAAGGAATTAGCTTTATTGGATTTGATTGCCTTAGTCTTGTGAGGGTGGGTTTGATGAGAGTACCACCATATACATTAGTGAATATAAAGATCATGAGTGTACTTTCTAAAGAGAGCTAGTTTTCCTTTCTAGTTTAAGTGAAGTCTATGAAATAAGGATGATGGTGGTCTGAAAGATAAAAAAGTTACCATCTGAACATCCTGTAGGTGAAAAGGAATTTCTGGATCATATCATTGAAATATTTAAATTGTAACATAGAAACTTGGTGTTTATTTGAGCATACGTTTGAAAATAGAACTTATCCCACAATAATATTATTTTGTTTTATCATTATTATTCTAAAGAAACTTTAGGCTTAAGAGAACCTCAGATTTGGGCAGCTAAAATTCATGAACTAAGAGCATTGAAAAATATGACCTGGAATATAAATAAATGTATTTCCACCATAAAAACGCACAATGATTTATAGAATTTGTAGATGTGGCCCAAAGTTTTATTTCTCAAGATCTTAAAGAGAAAACAGACAAAAAAAGCTGGTCATAGGTCATATGCATTGATCTAGTAAGACTGTGAAAGGTGCTCAGGCACTTGAAGGATAAATACTTATTCTTAACTGAGAAGGCAAAGAAGAAATAACTTTGAGACTGAAAATTGATAGGAGAGATTATTATGGCTGCCTTGTAGAATTTCCAAATTGTTAATATCCAAGACACCTACTTTACTTTCTTTAAACCTTTTGAAGAAAAAGCGCAGAAAATGGAGAGGATATTTTTCTCTTATGATTCTTAGTAGTAAAAAGAAATTTCTTTACTGCATTTCTTTACTGCATTAGGGTAAATGCTCCTAATTTTAGCGAATCATTTGATCTTTGAATTCTATTTGCTTTGCAAAAAAAAAGTTTCCTGCAAAAATGTGTCTTAATGAGTCCTTCAACAAAGCAAACTACACCCTAAACACTTAGATTTTCAGTGTGATTGACATTTTACTTGCATAGAGTTCAATAGGGTCCCTGACAATGAAAACTCTTGTTTTGCCAAGTTAGTCATTTTTGAAGGACAATCATAAAGACTTTCTTCTAAAGATACGGGTTTGAATTATGAGCTGTATACTTTATGTATTGTATATATTGGCCTCTGCCTTCAAGAAGTTTTTATTTGAATATGCATATAAGCCTAATGCATTAAATTTTTAAAATAAACGATCACAACATAGAATTATGTGCTTCATTTACTTCTGTAGGTGTGTTGTCACAGCCATGGTCCTCAAACTTGAATGTGCATCAGAGTCACCAGTGCGTTTGTTAGAACACAGATTATGGAGTTCACCCCAAAGTGTCTGGCAGAGTAAATGTAAGGTGGAGCCCAAGAATTCTCATTTGTAACAATTTCCCAGATGATGCTAATACTGCCAATCTGAGGACTACACTTTGAGAACTACTACCCTAGGGGAATTCAGAAGAGGAAAGATATCATTGTAAACTAGGATAGCTGAGCGTGTTTTGTGTAGAAGGTGGTTCTTACACTGTGATTCAAACAGATTTATACTGAATAACAATCTTATTCACGATAACATTTATTCAGACTGGTGATGATAAATGCAATTTAGTTATTATTCTTACCTTTATTCCTTCCTGCTCCTTTTTCTTCTTTTCTTCGTCTTTTGGCTGAGAACAAATAGTTTCATCAATTCCTCATTGCAGTCTTCACTTTTGTCCAAAAGAAAGGGTGTACTTGTCACAGTTGTTTAAACTGGTACTGACCTATCCAGTCCAGACCAATTTCCCAATAACATTTCCCGGGCTATATGTATAACTCGTTTTGGACATAACTGTCTTTTCTATAAACCAATCAAACTGTTTCCACTGACCAAAGCAAACTTCATTATTGAAGCAAGGGAGACCAAGTTGGGCTACACTATAATGAATGTCATACACAGATAAACTCTGCAATGTCAGCAATGTTTGCTCAATATTTCCAATTGCAAAAGCAATGTAAATAGTGAAATGTCAGGATAAAGATATAACAGGATGTAGGCACACAGGCCAGATTTTCATTTTACATTATTCAGTGGAAAATTTTACCCACAGGAACTCTTTTTTAACTTCAAGAAACGTTTATTTTTTCTAATTAAAATATATCATTTTTATATAAAAAGGTAGTGCTTTGTGTTCTCCTCTCCATATTATATCTTTGGTGCTCTTCCTGGAAAGGGAGAGGTGCAGGAAGATTCCCTTTTTAAAATGAACTAAGGAGTGTTTTCAAAAAAACAGAATATACTTTTAAGATATATTTGCCAACATATTCACAGTACGTATTAAAGTATATTCACAGCATTTATACAGGAAGATGTTGATTATATATATTTTTTACATCACTCACATATAAACATCATTTTGTGAATGATAAATTAAAATCTTCAAACTGTGGCTCAAGTTTTACTTTATGAGTAGTGAAAGAAAAGAATCATCTCTCTGGGCCCAAACTAATGTAATAAAAACAGTCCTTCTGGACATCAAGGGTTTGAAGTAAATTGGAGAGTGAGTGGCAAACACACAGCAACCTCCACTGTCCACTGCCTGACCAGGCAGCTGAGCGCTCAAGAGGTATCTGTTCCAATGCACTGTTGCAGTTAACTTCCCAGAGTCTATCCAGGCCACAGTTCTCTCTTAGAGCCTTCAGCCCAGTGAGCAGAAACAGCTTTTCATCTTTCATTTTTTTTCTTTTTCTTCTTTCCCTTTTGCTTTTGATAAGAGCTATTTGGGTAAGGTGCTTTATTATTCATTTTCTAAGAGCAAAGGGAAGACTCCATGAACCTTAGTAATGCAGTATTAATTAAGCTGAGACTTTCCGAATCAAGAGATGTACAACAGTAATTAATACATCCAATCCCAGTGTACACTAAATATAGCAAAATGGACAAACTTCCAAAAAAATTTTTCCCATATGTAAAGCAATATTTCTGTTACCACAATGCTTTCTATGGAAGCACATATTTCTTAAACTCCCAATAGCTAAAGAGTCATGCTCTCATAACCAGGATAAATTTTAATTGGTTCAGAAAATCTGAGGGATGCCTTACTTATAATGATTCTAGGTAGGTAAAAATTGTTGCCACAACTATAACAATTATTCTTCTTTTAATTATTTTTCAAGAGATGTGGACTTTTGAATAAACATAAAATACAGAATAGGAAAAAAAATGTTAAGTAAATTAAGAGTATGCAAACTTCAGATATTTCCAGCTCATCCTCAACCATGTCATTATGCATATTTATATAGAGCAAAATTGTAAAAAATTATATAAAGATTAAATATTAAGAGAAAATTGATATATATAGACTTGAAAGGATTTATTTCTTATAATTTCCCCATAGCATTTTCAGGTATATTATTTTATGTGTAATTTATATATTCTTATGACTCCAAAATCAATAATGACAAAATATTGCAATCTAATCTATCATTTTATTGGCCAATATCCTAGTAGAAATAGAACCTCAAAATTTTGAGCCTTGTCATTTTCAGTTCCACAAATATTATGTCATTAAAATACATGTGTAATGTCTCATTAAAATCTCTTCAGGAAAAATGAGAATGAGTTTTCAGCCTACACACTGAACAAATCTGACAGGTTTTAAAGCTAGAATTCTTCTTAGCTGATTGATACTGAATAGCTTGCTTACACTTCATTCAACTCAAGATCTTTCTATAAACCAGTCACCTGAGATGAAAAATTTTCTCATTGTAATATACAGTGTGTTGTCTCCTCTTTAATCATTTTTCTTTTCACAAAGGTATAAATAGAAGCTTCTCAATTTAACTGTCTCCTGCACATATCTATTTGTATTAAGTGTGATATAAAATAAAAATCTGTTCTTTTGTTTCTAATTTATACACACTAAAGTTCCTTTTCATGTTTTCCCTTACTAAAATTTAGAAAGGTTGTTTTTAAAACATAAGAATTCAAAATGCTATTTTCAGAATAGTTGTTTCTGTGTGTGGAAGATAACTTGACATTTATTTACTTACGATTTGCCCCTCGAGATAGACTTAGAGGAAAATGATAGAAATATTGATTGTTAGCTTGTGGATCAGCTTTAATCTTTATAAGTGGCACAGAGCTGATCTCTTATTTCTACAAAAAAAATAATTTGTGGAATGAATCCAATATATACCTTTTGGAAATAAAACTTTCTAATTTACAGAAAACTAAATTTTAAAGTCACTAGGCCTAGATGAGGTAGCAGTTGAAATACAGCTAGTACTGCTACATGAGCCTTTACAACTTTTTTGCCTGAGGCCCCCTATGCAAACTCATCTATTAGGAAATATCTAAAAGGAAAACAACATGATGTTTTATTTCTAGGTTAAGCATTGAGTTCAGCATAGACTTGAACATGTCTGTTAACAATATTGACATATTCCCATTTCATCCTGGAATACTAATTATAAATATATTCCTTAAGAGTATAGAAGAGATATATTTTCTCCCAGGTCCACTCATCACACAAAAAATGAAAAACTTCTCTTCCTCTATCTCCATCCTGATCCTGGGGGATTATTAGGATTTTGTGTCCTAGAAGTCTACACATTCTGGATAACCAACAAAATTTGCCCATTTTTAGGAAGAAGGATGAATCTAACAGGGGTAGGTTACCCCTCTATTAAGATATTACATCCTATGTGCCAAGATAAAAACATGAATGTGTTGTATAATGGTACTGAAGAAAGCCTCAGTCACACCTGGAAGGCAGTGAGGTCTCCAAGAACTGATAGAAAGAAAGAGTTTCTACAACAATCATGGAGATCTGGATGTGCTTCAGAGGAGCACTTGGAGAGGCAGAACAACATGTGGGAGGGACATATGGATGCCTATAAGAACTAGACAGTGGGTTAGGGTTAGGCTTAAGGTTAGGGTTAGGGTTAGGGCTGTGAAGGAAGCCTCATTGGCAATGGAAGAATGGAATCACCAGGAAATTAATTTACCCTGACACTGCCTTAGTTCTTCCTCCAATTACACTCCACTGACTAGAAAACCTAGCTACATTGAAGGGATATGAATTGAGGAGTAAATAAAGGTAGGAAGAAAACAAAAGAAACTGGCTATCTCCTCCATTTTCAAAATTCTTTACTATCACTGAATGTCTTGGTATCCACTTTCATAGATATATCTAAATTCAGCACAAAATTTAAGAAGCCTTGAAGGACTTACGAAAAAAGGAAGAATGTTTAAAGTGCAATGTAATTTTATTATGAAGTTTTTATATAAGATGTATAGATAAACTATATTCAAATCATGAAAGGGGAGGTTAATTAAATAAAATATGTTTAGGTTATATGGCAGAGCTCAGCACATCCCTTGATACCAGTATATAACTTGGTTGTAACTATCTTGAGTCATCTTAGTCAGTGGCAAGGTCAATACTCTTCAAATTTAATGTATTAAAATTTCAGCTTATGCCTGGGTTGTATAAATCTTCAAAGAGCAACAGTTAGATAAACTATAATGAGAAATCTCTGGATAAAGTACAAAATCATAATTTTCCATGAGCTCATTAGGGAGCTAAGGTTGTTAAGCAATGAAGTACCCTGAAATTCAAGAAGAAACAAACTCCTCTAAGAAAAGATATCTAAGGCAGAACACGGATAAAGAGGGACTAGAAGCCGTAGAAGTGGGTAAGAAAAAACAAAACACAGCTGAAATTTTGATTAATTGGTAAAGGACAAGTATGAGCTATATGGCAGTTTAGAATCCTTGAGACACCCAGACTAAAGAGGATTTCACACTCACTTGCAAGTTCTTTTCTACTGACCTATTCTAGTTACCCTCAAGAAAGATTGGAGGCAGAGGAAAGCCCCTGTGGTTATACAAAGATGCAAGATGGAATGAGCTGCCACTATGGGAAGTGCACAAAACTTCACATTAAAACCTGGGTCCTTCTCTTACACAGAGAAAACACTTTAAGCTTCTGAGGGATGGGCAGGAAGCATTGTCAATCTTATGATACAATGAAAGGTGAATTATTACAGGTATAATAGGGAGGAAGACCTTCTACCTTTGGGGAGAAGCAGGTTAGGAGACCATACCAACATAATCATAGGTGTTCTACCACTGGGGGAAAGGCAGAAAACTCTGACATAAAACCTACCATAGATATAAAGTGAACTTTGGCTATGATAGGAAAGAGGGATTTGAAACCTGAGGAAGCATCACACTGTGTTCTCATCACAAGGCCTGTCTAATACTACACGGGACCAGGAAAATACACTGCCTGGTCCCACCCCTCACCACCAGTGTAAGCAAGCATCAAGTGAGAAGTAACAGCAATGTACCATGCAAAGAAAGGCAAGAGGATGGAGAAAGACTTTTTCTTTTGTACAAGAAGGTTGTATTGGCTGATAGCTTGGAATGGAGCATAAATACAGAGAAAAATTCCCCTGACCTTGAGCCTCTCCATTAATAATCATAAGGCAGTGGTAGCCCACTGCTGGAAGAAATGCTTGCCTTTAGTACACTAACATTACCAAAATCAAGAACAGAACTCAAACTCACTTCTACTCCTGAATAGAGTGACTCAACCACCCACAATTAATAACCAGACAGAGGAAAAGTCATGCTCATTTAGAAGGACAAATATTATTTACCTCAGCCTCTGCTACTCTACACCCAATGATCAGCAATCA
Organism: Physeter macrocephalus; assembly: GCF_002837175.3. Lineage (NCBI taxonomy): Eukaryota > Metazoa > Chordata > Mammalia > Artiodactyla > Physeteridae > Physeter > Physeter macrocephalus. The sequence goes on from NC_041218.1 coordinate 32,124,753, forward strand.
ATAAAAAGTTATGAGACAGATAAATAAATATGAAAATATCCAGCTCGGTCAAAGAACAAAGAAATCTATGGAACCAGAGATGGAGATGATCCCATTGTTGTAACTGTCATTCTGGGATTTTAAACAAATTTTGGTTTCTATGTTAAATGATCTAAAGGAAATAGTAGACAAATGCATAAACATATAGGTGATTTCAGGAACAAGATGAAATCTCTAAGACAGAGTCAAATGGACACAGCTAAGGAAATAATTAATTGAAGTGGGTCAGTGGAAATACCCAAACTGAAACACAAATGGAAAAGGGGAGGGTAAGAAAACAGAGCATCCAAAAGCTGTACATTACCAAGCAGTCTAGCATACATTTAATTGGAGTACCATAAAGACAAGAGAAAAAACAGGGCAGAAAAATTCAGGAAAAAAATTAAGAATTGGTGGCTCAAATTTTACAAAAATAATGAAAGATATCAAACCATAGATTCAAGAAGGCTAAAGATCCTGAGTCAGATGAATACTAAGTACGTACACATACAGACATCATCTTGTCAAATTGCTGAAGTTAAAAATAAGAGACAGTCTTGAAGTCAGCTAGAGCTTGGGATGGGGGAGGGGGCACAGTACTACATACAGAAAAACAAAGAGAAGAATGGGAGTAAACTTCTCCTCAGGAACTGTGCAACTCAGAAGCTGATGGAGTGACTTATTTTAATTACTCAAAAAAAAAGGAAAGAAAAGAAAACCCCCAACAAAAACTGTCAAGCCAGAATTCTCTAACCAGTGAAAATAGCTTTACAAAATGAAGGTGACATAAAGACTTTTTCTTACAAAGTCTAAGAAAATTCACTGCCTTCGCAGACACAATATGAAAAAAGGGAGACTCTTCAGGCAGAAGGAATGTGGATTCAGATAGAAAAGTGGATCTTCACAAAGAAATTTTGAGCTCCGGAAATGGTAAAAATGAAGCACAAACATTAAGCTATTTCTAAAGGTTTTGTTTGTTTTCTATTTTATACCCTATTGTTTTACTATATTAAGTCATGGAAACTGTTATCTTTTAAACTTTCATGTTGTTAGCTTATAATTTACTTGCCTTATAACGGCATTTTTTAAAAAGAAAACCATTAGTGTCTTGATTGTACTGTGTAGAATTGGTCAAGCAAAAAAAAAATTCCTATAAGTGAATCTAAATGAGTAAACATTTCTATCTGAACTTTAGTGATTGCAAATATTATTTTGGGAAAAGTCAGACAAATAATAAAAGAATAATTATTTTACATGTAAAAAATTATACTTATTTAAGAATAATGGCCAAAGAAATACAAGGTGACTTTTTTAAAATTTTGGTATTGTCTAAGGTGAAAGAACTGCTTAATAACACCCAGAAGCATAAAATAATTTTAACAGATGGGTGAAGAATATTAGTCAACAATAGCATAACCTCGCCTTATTCAAAACGCAGCCAGTGTATTCCTTTCACGTGGCTCAAAGTCTGTTAGTTTATTGCTGTCCCTTAACTATCGCTCTGTAAATGATTTTTTAGCACTTGTATTTTGCATCAAAAATGGCCAAGGGGAAATAAACTTTCGTTGAACTTCCATATGTATTTCATTAAGAATTCACAGATTTTATTTGCCAAATAAAAAGCAAAATGTGATTTTCCAGAATCAAAGGGAAAATTATAGTAATAAAATGAAATTTCTCCAGTCACAATAATTAGTATGTAGATTGACACTAAATACATAATGAGTTACTTATTCTCTCATACTCAAACAAAATATTGGAGAAGCATCAGAAATGAGGGCCTAAGGAGTCTATTCATTGTATTATGCTCCTGAAAATATAGTCAAACATAACATATAAACTTTTTGTTCATTGTATTACTATCTATAAATGAAAAGTATTTTAAAAAGAAGCAGAAATGGTGCATAAATTGTAGTATTCCAGTGTCCCACTTTATAGAATGAAAGATGCCTGATAGTTTTTTCTCTTTTATTACCAATTATCCTATTCTATTCAGTCTCAAATGGGAAGAGTATCAGAAATGTACTCTTAAACTGTGTTCTTTTTTCTTTCTCACTTGTTATGTCTTAAAGCTTGGCTTAGACTCAATTACTTTATCTACAAAGGCCGTATTCTGTCATCAAAACTGCCTAACGTAAGCTCTCCGTGAGTGACTTTGCAGCTTCAGGATCATGCTTGTGAGTGCAGGACATTTGATAAAATTGGGAGCTCTGGTGCCCATGGTTTAGCTTCTATAGTTCCTGCATGCATCCACCTTTTCTGAGTCGTACTCTCTCCCCAGAGTTCTATCACTTGACTTGGTTCACTCAGCTTTCCCTACCATCACCTGCAATGAGCTTAGACTTTTAGAGAGGACTGAGGGAGGTGGTGTCATCTATTATTTTCTCTGAAGCCAGCAAATACTAATAAACTAGAAGAAGCTTGGATTGGGGCAAAGCTGACTTCCTATTAGACTCTGCCAATAAGGCGTGTTAAGAGACAGGGACAAAAAGGCTGGAAAACAAAAATAAGTTACGTATCCCTTCCTGTTTCACTTCAGATTTTCTTTTCCCTTTCTGATCCTGTTATTGTTACTTCAGTAATGCTTCTTCACCCTGAAAGTGGCAGATAGATAGTTCCAGCAGCAGCCATTTTCCAGTACTCATAGAGTAAGGTTCATGACACTCCCTCACGTGTCCCAGCACCAGCCATCCAGCATCCTTCCTCAGAAATGGAATTTCAGCCCTGAAGAACCCCTCCTTCATGCTTCTAATTTTTAATCATTTCAGACTCTTCTTTTTGTTGTTAATCCCTAAGTATGCTAGATGCTTCTTGTAGTTACTAACCTCTATGATACCTTAATTTTCCCTTTCACCTTTTTTATTTTTTCAATCTCTAGTTAGCAGTTCTTTATATTAAATTCTTTCTGTTAAAATAACTAATGTGGTATCTTCCTCCTCACTGGACCTGACTGGCTGATTACCATATTGGTACCAGGATGGGGAACTCAAAAAGGAGACCCTGAAAGATGGAGATTCGGTATCAGTTTGGTCATATCTTTGGTCAGGAACAGAGTACTGAGCATCTTACAAATGGGAAAATAAGATGCAACTAATCCACATCGTATAGTGATATCAGAATTAATTACATTATCACCTATGTTTTATGGTGATGAATCAAGCTCCTTGGGGGACTAAGTGACTGCTTCAATCAGCTGTTAACTGTAGTCATGATGACCCCAAGGAGTACACTGGAGCACTTACAGGAAGAAAAAAACAACAAGCTCAGCTGTTTAAACTCTCATCTCAAATTAGAGTCAGACAACTGTAGAGGTTCAATGACAGTCCCAAAATAAGCCCTTATTCTTTGTAGCCACAGGCCTGGTCTTAATTAAAATCACACCCAAACTTTAATTGAATGGGTTGTGAAATTATAACAAGTTGAATTTGCAGCCTCATCAATTTTCTGTCTTGTAAAGTTTAAGGCATTGCTTGGAAGAGACTGGGATTCTCATACTAGGAAATGGTTCATTGGGATGGATACGGATAAAGCTCAGGATCTTCAAGCCTGAGTCACCCTGAGCTTCCCTTGCCAGTAAAAGTAGCCTGCTTTCTTGTTTCTGCAAATACCAGCCTTCCCTTATTTGAAGGGCCTGTAATAACCTCATCTGGTGTCTTGAAAATTGATGCTTCTCAAGACCGTCTTATTGCCATTCTGTCCACAGAGTCATATCACAGCATAATCCAGGAAGGCAGGTACAAAGTAGGACTAGGAGGAAATAGCTTAAACATCAAAAAAATGGCAAGAGTTTTGTGCACTTATATTGGAAGAAATCTGGGAGTGTGATTTAGAATTAGATCTGTTTCTAATAATGGATAACTAAGCCCCAAACTAACTTTTATAACTTATAGTAAATTCTATAAATGCCATATATTATTTATAATATATGCCAATAAATGGTACAAGTGACTTGTACAGTGCTGAATTCTCTCATATATTATTGCTTTTAATTTGCCCCAATCACCAGTAAGATTGACAGCTATTATCCCCATTTTATAAAGAAACAGACTCACACAATCTTAGCTTATTGTCTGAGGTCAAGTGGTTATTTAGTGATATAGATTGCATTAAGACCTACATCTGACACATATGGTTTTTCTTCTTCCCTAAACCCTATTTTGAAGTAAAGCTTTACAATTAAGTTTCATTTCTGTCATTGACACAGACAGTGCAAGGTGTCACAAAAGGAACTTGGTGGATTAAGTTCAGAATATGGGAAAAAGTAGAAAAAGTACAGGTCATGAATATCCTTTAAGTAGCATTTATATTTGAATATAACATATATATATTTCTATTTGATTTAAGGACTTGCTTCATTTTCTTTTATTAGAAATCAAGGTAATTTAATAATCTTGCCTGAGCCCAGAATCTCTTGTTCTTATATTCAAGATATACAGTTTATGGACTATTGAACACAGATAAAACAAAGCCAATATGTTCTATGATTTTATATTCTTATAAAATGTACCATTATCTTTTATTTTATTTGTCTCATTCACATTCAGTGCCTTTTTTCTATCCTGTCTCATCTTACAATGAATTCTCCCCCAAATGCCATCTTGTATTGAGTAGGTGACAGCACCTGAAAACTTCATCTCTGGCCATTTCTAACGTGTCATTAGGTATTAGGTAGAGTTGGGCAGGCTCCACAATGGAGAGGCACGTGGACACATCACCAGATCACTGGGCAGAAATATTGCTCCTATTTCCTCCCTTCCTCGAAAGGTACTCAGTATTTCAAAGATAATAAAGCAGCAGAAGGATCTGATTGATCATGTACTTTGGATTCAGTTCCACTCCAGCCCCTTGCACCTGTGTGGATTGGGGTCCATCACGGAAACCCTCTTGGTTTCAATTTCCTCATATGTGCAAAAAGAATAATAATCCTTGCTCCTGAAGTTACTGGGCAGACCTGATGTGATTCAAGCAAAACCTTTAGCTAACACAGTGCCTGGGAGATTTATGTACCCAGTATTAGTAATAGGCTACCTTCTGAATTAAATCAACTAGTACTCCCTCTACTGTCTAGTAGCCAAATAACTCTGTGGGGGTGTGGGAGGGTGTGGGGGGAGGAATCTGAGAGAAGGAAATGGTAAATGAAGGGAAAGATAAGAAAACTTGTATATAAGGATAAGATATTTTAGGATTAGAAGATTAAATGTGTTTTCTATTAAAGCAAAATATTTAACTTCGGTTACAGAAGGCTATCAACTCTAACCTATTAAACATAGACTATTATCAAGTCTACGATGACATTGGAAAAAATAAAGCACAAATTTAAGGCAATTGTTGCCTAATTGTGTTTCAAAATTTGATACAAGTGAGAGAATTAGAAATCTGAAATCTAAAGTTAACTAATTAAATTATTTTCAAGTTCCTTCTGGCCATATAATTAGAGCAAAATAAAACTTTTGAATTTTAGGAAATGCATAGATTACTCACATTTAATTCATTGAAAATTGAGGGCCAATTCAGAAATATTGTGTAATTAAGTGTTTATAGAATATATTGCTATCCTAGTCTGTTTAAAGGAAGGCACAGCAAACCAAATAGCAGAGGTTAGCATGACAGATATCATTATGAATTCACTTTCACCAAAAACATTCAAAGATTGTTTATTTTAAACCATAAAATGCAGCTCATTCATCTCTCCACATATTTGCAGAAGCTTTCTGGTTCGATTAGGGAACTCAATATGACTGTGAGGCTATTCACGGAGGTTAGCAGTAGTCCTGGCACAGTTGCATTGGCCTCTTTCCTGGTGGCCTTCTCGGAAAGAGATGCCTCTTTCTTCCCACAGCTTGGTGTCGGATCAACCACTGAGCATCTGGTACAGCAGATGGGCTCTGCCCTGCACCTGGAACAGTCACCAGTGAGTGCAATCAGTGCTTTCTCCACTTCTGCATGAATTTAGTTACATGTTCTACTTTCAAATCATTCATTCTAGGATATATTTATTGATCCCTAGATTTGTTCAAGGCTGTAGAGATTACCAAGGTGAATATAGACATAAATTCTTACCTTAAGAGTTATGTTCAATTTTACATCCAAATCTTATTTCTGATGTTTCCCTGATCAGGCTTACTTCTGATCTGGCACAGACTGGATTAATTTATGCATAATACTTTTATTTTTATATTGTGTTCCTTCTTCATGCTGTATGCCCTTTCTATGTTCTTGCTTTGTTTTATACGCTATCCCAATCTCCATGCCTTGTTGCAACTTTGGAACTTATTTCTTTTCCTGGGTTTACTGTGGAATGGTATCAGGGATAGAGATTTATTAATCATTCCAAAGAAAACTAAGGAAATTTTTCCACACACACATGCCCTAAGTTCACCCTAAGAGTGTCCAATTTGGTAAATCCAGCTGGTGTCCTGGTCTTATGCTTTCTGTCCCATTTTGTTCATATTACCTATTCTGAAACGACCACCAGGTTATGAGTGTATCCTTTTCTTGAACTTTATTATCAAGTACCCTGGTGTGATTCTGGTAGAACTGTGTATTTTGTTTACAGCATTGAAGGGGAAGAGGAGGTGAGGTGGAAGGAAGGATACTATGTGTAGGGTATAGCAAAACAAAATGGTATTAATATTCAGCCAAGGAATACAATTGATAGAGGCTGGCTAGATATATTCAGTATACATAAAACATGACTGGACAATAAAACACCCTTACAGGCTAACATTTTGTGATCATGGATGTGCTTTCTCTTTGCTCTAAAGACAGAATCATGCAGTTCTATAGTCAGCTTCCTCAGGTTCTGCCTCAGCTTTAGCCTTTGTTACCGAATCAGATTTGTTCTGCCCAATACACGGCAAGACAAAATGCTGAGAGGCTGAGGTTTGCAGCAGAGAGAGGGTTTATTCACAAGGCAACCAAGTGAGGAAACCGGAGAACAAGACTGAACCTCCTCAAAGGCAAGGGGCTTTAGGTATTTATGGGATAAAGAATAAAGAAGCAGCACAGTCTGAGGCATGAGGAGCATGGGGAACATGGGGAAGTTGATTGGAAAAAGGTGCTGTAATCATTCTGCACAGGAGTAACTAAGCTGCAGGCCTCAGCCCATTCAAAAGTGGAGGCACTTAGCATGATCTGAGGGTGGAGTTTTCAGCCTTCTGACATTAAAATGTTACTGAGCAGACACTTTTGCATGCCCAGTTGGAGAGTTGGTGGTTCTATCCAGTCATAACTGGCTCAGCTTGAACTAGAAAAAACTGACTCCAAGTTCCTGGAAAACAACATGGGCAAACATCTTATTGTTCAGACTACATGCCACTAGGAGGACATGCCAGTCTTTTGTAGCAACTTAAAATTACCTTGACTAATGATGGCATGAATTTCAGGTGAAATGGCTTTAACTAATGACTACCCACCGTTTCACCTTGGCAGAAGTTACATGCTTCCCAGGGTAGCCTATATCCAGTGGCATCTAAAGGCCTGGTCATCTCACTGAAGCAGGACGTGGAGATGAGCATTCTTGCTTTAGAGCTCCCCACCAAGTTGACTGAGGCTTCGTCAAGCCTGCATAGCACTTGAACTTTTTTCTTTGCACAATGAAGTTTCCCCCGCTCCTCCCTTTACAGGGGTTAGGTCCTAATAAACATCTTTTAGCATGTGTTTTCAGAGGACCTAGCCTGTGACACATGAAGCAAATAGGAGTATAGTATGCAGACCCCCCAAATATTAAAATGTGAGATTATTATCTTGTAATGTGAGACTCCAAGTTCCATTCAGATACTAGTATTGTTAGGAGATAGCTAGTTAGGACATAAAATTATTGTGCTTACAAGAGCTGAGAAGCAATAAACAATTCTAATATAATAAGCCATAAATACCTGGCTAAATAAACTAAGTTTCTGTAGCAAAAAAAGACAAATTGTAGTTTTGGTGGATTCCTCTTTTTCTGCATCAATCCCATTGAAGCCAGCATCTGTTCTTCTCTCATATGAGATAAGAAACTTAATCTAAAGCAAAATATTCACATATCTGCATCTACACCCATCATAGTCTCCTTCCTTCCATGTGGGATAAAAATATTCTCCTCCTATCTGTGGCCCGCCCATCAGAATCCTACTCCTTTCCACAGTCTCTGAGACTTTATCCCATCAGTTTACTCTTTTTTTCCTTTCTCTTCAACCTCAATCTCCTTGTTTCTAAATATGTTCAAGACTTCCCCAAAATAATTAAGTATTCATGTGCACACACATTCAAACACAACAAAAATATTGAAATAAGTCAAAATTAAAACAAAATTAAAGCTATATTTCAAAGGAACAAAACAAGATTTTCAAATATAGCCAAGCCTAGCCAAACATATAAAATAATATATTTAGTAAAATTCAAGTTGTATTTAGGTATAATTAATAAATGTTTTCTAAATATTTTAATTATATTTAATTATTTACTTTTTATCCCCTCACTTTTCCTTGCTATGTTTTGTTTGTAATTTATCATTAGTACTCTAGCAAATATATGATATATGCATTTTATATATTTTCATTATTATTAGTGATACACAATTGAAAAGTTTGGTCACTTTTGGCTTTAAAGAACATTGGTTTTATAAATCTTCCTACAATCTTTCAATGCATATAAAAGTCCCTATAAAATCTAAGATATAAAGCTACTTACTTTTATTCCAGTCTAAAGTCATTTTACTTACTGGAAATTAACTACAAGCACAAAACTTATTCTAAAATTCCACTAAATATTTTCTTGATATAAAAGTTAAGGGGTCAATCACTATGCAAACATTGCCATTGGGGGTGAAGGACATACAGGATTTGTCTGTATTATTTCTTAAAACAGCTTGTATATCTACAAATATCTTAAAAAGTTTTAAAAATTGACAAAAGTTATCAAGTTGAATTTTTTATTCTTATAGGCAATATTTATAATGTCATCTAATTATGTTCATAAGATGAGAGTTTCAAGACAGTATTAACTTTTATCCTTTATTAATAATTTAAGGTAACATTTTTTGAAGCACAAAGTTTATTTTAATGTATATGTATCACAGTACAAACAGATTAATAGCAGAAACTATTATAAAAATTGAGTATATAGAGCAAAAATTTCAAATATTATTCATCATGCTTCACCCATAATTCCAATCTTCTTGTCAGAAATAACCAATATTACCCATTTATTTGCTTTATTTAGTTAGCATCTTTTCAATATATTGTCCAGTCAGTACAGAAAAGATCAAATCTATATTTTGAACAGCTGCATAATAGTCAACAGCTGCTTGAATTGGATATGTCATAAATTACTTAGTCATTTTCCTGTTAATACTATTGGATTGTTATTAGATGAATTATGGTTTTCTGCATGTCTCTTTGTCTAAATGTAAGTATATTTCTGTAGGAAATGAAATGGTTACATATTTGAATATTCACAGGTTTGAAGATTCTCAGATTGTCTTCAACTAGATATTAATTGAACTTTATGAAGGTGCAATTTTCCCCACAGTGTCTTTAATATAATAATAACATTTTAAGAATGATAGCCTAGTGAACAAACCATTACCCTTTCTTGTTATTCTAATTTCATTTTACTGATTATAAATGGCATTTGCCATTGTTTTTATGTTCATAAGCCGTTTGCATTTCTTCTTCTGTAAATTGCCTGTTCAGTTTCTTAATATTCTATTGACTTGTTTGTGGTAATTCTTTTTTTTACTGTGTATATTAATCATTTTATGTCTATAAGTTTCCAATTTTTTCTCTTTATTTGTCCCTGTACATTGTTGAAATATCTAGAGATAATCTAAAAATTTTCATTTCAAACTTTCGGAATTTTATTTTTATTGTTTGAAAAAATGATATAAATCGTATCTTTTTTCTAATATACTTTTTGTTATAGTGTCTGTGTGTAAATTTTAATTAAAAATGTAATGTAGGGCTTCCTTGGTGGTACAGTGGTTGGGAGTCCGCCTGCCGATGCGGGGGACACGGGTTTGTGCCCCGGTCTGGGAGGATCCCACATGCCGCGAAGTGGCTGGGCCCGTGAGCCATGGCCGCTGGGCCTGCGCGTCCGGAGCCTGTGCTTTGCAAGGGGAGAGGCCACGGCAGTGAGAGGCCCGTGTACCGCAAAAAAAAAAAAAAAAAAAGTAATAGGATTTTTTTGCCATGAAAGAAAATTATAATTTTATTTTTGTTTTCCAGTTGGATGAGAGAATTGTATCAATATCAGTTTGTGAATGGTAAAATTTTTTTAATTTTAATTTTATTTTTTTAAGGTATTAATTCCTTTATTTTTATTTTTTTATTATTATTATTTTTTATCATCTTTATTGGAGTGTTACTTTTACAATAGTGTGTTAGTTTCTCCTTTACAACAAAGTGAATCAGTTATACATATACATATGTTCCCATATCTCTTCCCTCTTGCGTCTCCCTCCCTCCCACCCTCCCTATCCCACCCCTCTAGGTGGTCACAAACCACCTAGCTGATCTCCCTGTGCCATGCTCTCACTTCGTCACAGCTTACCCTTCCCCCTCCCCATGTCCTCAAGTCCATGCTCTAGTAGGTCTCTCACTTCGTCACAGCTTACCCTTCCCCCTCCCCATGTCCTCAAGTCCATGCTCTAGTAGGTCTCTCACTTCGTCACAGCTTACCCTTCCCCCTCCCCATGTCCTCAAGTCCATGCTCTAGTAGGTCTCTCACTTCGTCACAGCTTACCCTTCCCCCTCCCCATGTCCTCAAGTCCATGCTCTAGTAGGTCTCTCACTTCGTCACAGCTTACCCTTCCCCCTCCCCATGTCCTCAAGTCCATGCTCTAGTAGGTCTCTCACTTCGTCACAGCTTACCCTTCCCCCTCCCCATGTCCTCAAGTCCATGCTCTAGTAGGTCTGTGCTTTATTATTCCTTTATTTTTAAATTGGAGTATAATTGCTTTACAATGTTGTGTTAGTTTCTGCTGTACAATGAAGTGAATCAGATATATCCCCTCCCTCTTGGACCTCCCTCCCACCACCTCCGTCCCACCCATGTAGATCTTCACAGAGCACTGAGCTGAGCTCTCTGTGCTACACAGCAGGTTCCCACTAGCTATCTATTTTACACATCGTAGTGTATTTATGTCAAACCTTCTCTCCCAATTCGTCCTACCCTCCTCATCCCACCCTGTGTCCACATGTTCATTCTCTACATCTACATCTCTATTCCTGCTCTACAAATAGGTTCATCTGTACCATTTTTCTAGAGTCCACATATATGCATTAATATATGTTATTTGTTTTTCTCTTTCTGGCTTCACTCTGTATTATGGACTCTAGGTCCAGCCACATCTCTACAAATGACCCAATTTTGTTCCTTTTTATGGCTGAGTAGTAGTCCATTATATATATGTACCACATCTTCTTTATCCCTTCATCTATCATTGGACATTTGGGTTGTTTCCATGTCCTGGCTACCATAAATAGTGCTGCAGTGAATATTGGGGTACATGTGTCCTTTTGAATTATGGTTTTCTGGGTCATACGGTAGTTCTATTTTTAGTTTTTTAAGGAACCTCCATACTGTTCTCCATAGTGGCTGTATCAATTTACATTCCCACCAACAGTGCAAGAGGGTTTCCTTTTCTCCACACCGTCTCCAGCATTTATTGTTTGTAAATTTTTTGATGATGGCCATTCTGACCATTGTGAGGTGATACCTCATTGTAGTTCTGATTTGCATTTCTCTGATATTTAGTGATGTTGAGCATCTTTTCATGTGCTTCTTGGCCATCTGTATGTTTTCTTTGGTGAAATGTCTATTTAAGTCTTCTGCCCATTTTTTATTTGGGTTGTTTGTTTTTTTGATATTGAGCTCCATGGGCTGTTTGTATATTTTGGAGATTAATCCCTTGTCTGTTGCCTCATTTGCAAATATTTTCTCCCATTCTGAGGATTTATTGTTTGTAAATTTTTTGATGATGGCCATTCTGACCATTGTGAGGTGATACCTCATTGTAGTTCTGATTTGCATTTCTCTGATATTTAGTGATGTTGAGCATCTTTTCATGTGCTTCTTGGCCATCTGTATGTTTTCTTTGGTGAAATGTCTATTTAAGTCTTCTGCCCATTTTTTATTTGGGTTGTTTGTTTTTTTGATATTGAGCTCCATGGGCTGTTTGTATATTTTGGAGATTAATCCCTTGTCTGTTGCCTCATTTGCAAATATTTTCTCCCATTCTGAGGGCTGTCTTTTCGTCTTGTTTATGGTTTCCTTTGCTGTGCAAAAGCTTTTAAGTTTCATTAGGTCCCACTTATTTATTTTCGTTTTTATTTTCATTATTCTAGAAGATGGGTCAAAAAAGACCATGCTGTGGTTTATGTCAAAGTGTGTTTTTCCTATGTTTTCCTCTAAGAGTTTTATAATGTCCGGTCTTACATTAAGGTCTTTAATCCATTTTGAGTTTATTTTTGTGTATGGTGTTAGGTAGTATTCTAATTTCATTCTTTTACATGTAGCTGTCCAGTTTTCCCAGCACCACTTATTGAAGAGGCTGTCTTTTCTCCATTGTATATTCTTGCCTCCTTTGTCATAAATTAGGTGACCATATGTGCATGGGTTTATCTCTGGGCTTTCTATCCTGTACCATTGATCTATATTTCTGGTTTTCTGTCAGTACCATACTGTCTTGATTACTATAGTTTTGTAGTATATTTGAATTCTGGGAGCCTGATTCCTCCAGCTCCATTTTTCTTTCTCAAAATTGCTTTGGCTATCTGGGGTCTTCTGTGTTTCCAAACAAATTGTAAAATGTTATAGGATTTTTTTGCTATGAAAGAAAATTATAATTTTATTTTTGTTTTCCAGTTGGATGAGCAAATTGCATCAGTATCAGTTTGTGAATGGTGAATTAACTTTCAAAGATTTGAAGTATCAAATATATACTATACTAAAGTCTGTTATAGTCATAGTCTATGTCTGTTTGGCTAATATTCACTAAAACTAAAGTATTTTGGTCACTACATCTATAAAATGTGTTTTTGTACCTTATAAGGAACAATCTCTCTCATTATACTTGATGAGTTTTCTGGATAGAAAATAATATACTAGCAATTTTATCTAATACTAAATGTTTGTTAGGTTGTAGAGAAAAGAAAGGTTTATACATAAATATGGAAATTACTCATTAGTGTAGCTGTTTGGAAGAGGAATTTGGCACAATCTGGAAGAATTGAAGAAGGGTATGGTCACTGACTTTTCTGTTATTAGACAAAGAATTTTGTAAATATACATGGTTATTTTATCATAATTTATAAAAAAATATATTCATCAATATCACCAGTGTTAAATGGAATAAAACAATAGATAATGGATAAAACAGTGTATATACAAGAAAATGTAATGTGCTATATTTACATAAGGAACTGTGAAGTTCTATATAGCCATTAAAAGTTATATGTTACCACGGATGCATTTCAAAAATATGAATGAAAAACACTAAGTTAAAGAATTATACAGTATAATGCCATTTATATTAAGTTTAAAAATAATAAAAATAGTCCTTAATAAAGTTTGTGTTAAAATACAAGGTCATTGTACCTTCTACCTTGGTGCTCTTTCAAAGCACTGTGGTTTCAAATTCCTGTGTCCAATTTCCTAGTATATTCCCAAGATTTTAAAAAATTAGCTTCAGGATGTTTGCATATTAACATATTGCTCTGTCAGTATTTTTCTAAGCATTTAACAAATATTATACTTACCTACATAGAAATTTAATATAAAGTTTGCTTTTTACAGTAATAACAATTTAATTCTCACATTTAAAAAAACTGTTATGTAAAATAAAGGAGTCTGATATTTTCTCGTATTTGTTTCCATAGGTATAAATATTCTGTTTTCAACATATCTTTAGAAAATATTGATTTCTATCTGAATTGTTTTGTGGCTCTTATGTGCATTGCTTTTTACATAAAACTAATTTATGTATCATTGAAAAGCTATTGAAAAGTTCATAATGACCCATGAATCAATACTAAACACTTAATCCAACCCTTTCCCCCTTACTTGTTGTATCGAAGTCAACAGTAATTAAGTTCAACATTCTCTTTCTGTCTCTCCCCAAAGAACCTCATCTTTTGCTGTGTTACTTCAACATGATTTCCATTTCTGTTGCTCTATCACCTTGTCTCTCAGGAAATGGGCTGTGTACAAATGCATAATCTTTAAAGAATAAAGTAGATCTGAAATATCTCCATGACCGCTATTCAATATTGCTCTAGAGCTCTGCAGAATACTAATGTTTACTCAGAGTCGTAATGAATAAACACAATTGGATATATTTCAAATATTAACCCACTCTTTTTCCTATAAAACTGATTTGAAAACAGTTCAGGTAATCTAGGATTTGAATAATCTCTATCATGATTTCCAGTTGTCAGTTGCAAAATAGATCAAATAAAATTAATGGGAAGTTTTTAGTGCAGCCTAATTGTTAATGTTTTTAGGGTAAATATATACTTAAATTTTTTTGTATTTTAGAACGTTGCTTAGCAACTTTGTTTTTAGCCTTGAAAATGTAACAGTACAAAGTAATGTCAGTTACAACAACATTTCTTAGGCTAATAAATGGCATCTTATACCAAGCTGTTAAAATATAATACAACTCAAAGTAGGCATTAATTTCTTTAGCAATTAAAAGAGTGCATTTTAGTAACATTTACTGATGGCATAGGTGGTTGATATTAATCTTCTGTTACAATCTCACAACATCTAAAATTGCAAGAGGAGGTTCCTGTTCAAGATGGTGATACTGAACTCACCTCCTCCCACAGACATACTGACCCTACAGCTGCATATGGGACAATTTCCTCTTAACATACATGTGAAGGCTGTCTGAGTGACAACTACACATTGGTCAAATGAGAAGAAAACTATATCAAAGTGGGTAGGAGAGGCTGAGACACAATCTCATAAACCCCACACCTGGGGCTTCCCTGGTGGCAGAGTGGTTGAGAGTCCGCCTGCCGATGCAGGGGACATGGGTTCGTGCCCCAGTCCGGGAAGATCCCACATGC
Organism: Physeter macrocephalus; assembly: GCF_002837175.3. Taxonomy (NCBI): domain Eukaryota; kingdom Metazoa; phylum Chordata; class Mammalia; order Artiodactyla; family Physeteridae; genus Physeter; species Physeter macrocephalus. Next base: position 32,139,827 of record NC_041218.1, read on the forward strand.
CGTGGAGCGGCTAGGCCCATGAGCCATGGCCGCTGAGCCTGCGCGTCCGGAGCCTGTGCTCCACAACGGGAGAGGCCCGTGTACTGCAAAAAAAAAAAACCACAAAAAAACCCACACCTGGCACAGTGACCCACAACCATGAGAGAACTAAAGCCCAGAGCTCCCTAAGGAAAGAAAAGTTTGAACTCCGCATTGGACATCCCAACTTTTAAAGCATACACTTGAGAAACAAGCCCCCAAAACATCTGTCTTTGAAAACCAATGGGTCTCACATCTTGAGGCCCACAAGACTGTAGTGATCTGAGAAACAACTTTCAAAGGACTCAGGTGCTCAGACTCACCCACTCCAAGGCCCAGCTCAGGGGCAGCCTATTGTACTCAGACTTAAAGTGAAGTTGGATCACTTGCTTATATTAAAATGTTGGCCTGAGATGCAAGCATCTAAGGCATCTAATTTAATACGCATACCTAGGAGCCTGCTGGAACATTCTCTGGGGACAGAGACTGGTGGGCACCTCTTCATGCTCTCCCTTTGCCATGCTCCAGAGTACCAGTATCTCCCAGAAGGGAACTTTTGTGTGCATCTAGTGCCCAACTTCATGACTGCCATCTAGGGGCCATCTCTTGATTGCCTGGCTCTGGAGACCAAGGGAGCTTACATTCCTGATCCCATGAGACTGTAATAATTGGTGTCCCCCAGGATGGAGCTCATACCCCTGTCTGGCACCTTGATTTTTATAACTGCTCCCAGGGGATACCTCTATGTTGTCTGGCTATGGTGGCCAGTGGGGCTTAAGCTCATGGGTCCCACGTGTAACCAATGGAGAAAGAGTTCTTAAACAGCTACCATGCTTAGGACATGGAAAGAGGCAGCAGACTCAGGAGCTCCATCTTTCTACAAAGGAAGCCTATTAGTGAATCAGCATAACTGTGGCCTGAGGGGCAGGCTTCGAGTTAAACACACATCTTGGGGCTGACTGTAATCTTTGCCAGAGATCTAGAAGGAAGGACACTATCTTTGAGCTCAACCTCTGCTGTCCACCCCCGGTGTCATTGTCTTATGGAGGGGAAATTTACACACATCTGGAGCCTCCATTTTTCTGTCTCGTGCCCTAGTTTTTGTGACTGTTACCCAGGAGATATCCCTTGATCTCCTGGCTCTGGTAGCTGGGGGGCAGGGCTTGCATTCCTGGATCCCATGGGACTGTGGCAATTGGAGAGAAGAAGTTTGGTAGGCTACCATCCACAAGGGCACTGCACAGAGAGCAGACTGAGGCATATTCCCATCTTTCCATAAAAGAAATCTCTTTGCTTCTCCTGGAGCTTCAGCCTGAGGGGCAAGCTTCGGATTTGGCACACATTTAGTGACTTAAGAGCCACTCTCAAGGAATATAGGCCATGGACACCATCTTGGCACTCTTCCTCTCTCTTGCTGCAGCTTGCTGGTATCACCCAGAAAAGATCTTATACACTTATCTGGATTACCAGTTTCTGAGATTGCCACCCAGGGGAAACCTCCAGATCACCTGGCTCTAATGGTCAGTGGGGCTTACACTGGTGGTTCCACAGGAACCAATCAGCATACTTTTGAAAGCTGATTTCTGAGGGTCTGGCTCCTAGTCAGCCTAAATCCAGGTGCTGATATTCTCCCTTTTGAGACACTGACAGGTCTTGGCACATCCTCAACAACTGGGAGCTATTAAAATAAAATGGGGCAAGCACAAAGATGTGAGGGACAACCAAGAGCTGAGGCAGGGTTGAATGAAAAGGTTTATCTCCTACAGGAGGCCACTCCTTCAAGACTGGGAGAGATGGATGTTTCATCTACTATATAGAAATCAATGCAGGGAGTCAAGCAAAATGAAGAAACAGAAATACATTTCAAATGAGAGAACAAGATAAAACCTTGGAAGGAAACCTTAATGAAAAAGAGAGAAGTAATTTACCTGAAAAAGAGTTCAAAGTAATGGTCATAAAGATGCTCACTGAACTAGGGAGAAGAATAGATGAACACGGTGAGAACTTCAACAAAGCAATGGAAAACATAAGAAAGTATCAAATAGATGTCACAGAGCTGAAGAGTATAATAACTGAAAAATACACTAGAAGGGTTCAACAGAATATTAGAGGAAACAAAAACGAATCAGTCAACTTGAAGACAGGTAGTGGAACTCACCCAATGAAAGTGACAAAAAAAAAAAGAATGAAAAATGGTGAAGTTAACTTAAGGGACTTATAAGACAACATCAAATGAACTAACATTCTCATCCTGGGGCTCCCAGAAAGAGAAGAGAGAGAGAAAGGGGCAGAAATCTTATTTGAAGAAATAATGGCTGAAAACTTTTCTAATATGGAGAAGAAACAGACATTCAGATCCAGGAAGCTCAGAGAGTTCCAAATAGGAGGAACCTAAGAAGACAGACACTAACCCACATTATAATTAAAATGTCAAACATTAAAGACAAGGACACAATATTAAAAGCAGCAAGAGAAAAACAACTTGTTACATACAAAGAAAACCCCCACAAGACTATCAGCAAATTTTCAGCAGAAACTTTGCAGGCCAGAAGGGAGTGACACAATATATTCAAAATACTGGGGAAAAAAAAAAAGCAAAAAAAAAAAACCTTCCAACCAAGAATACTCCTTTATTTCTGAATGATAGCAAAGTTATCATTCAGAAATAAAGGAGAGATAAGTAGTTTTCCAAACAAACAAAAGCTAAAGGAGTTAATCACCATTAAACCAGCCTTCTAAGAAAGGTTCAAGGGACTTCTTTATGCTGAAAAGAAAGAGCACTAATTAGTAACAAGAACACATACAAAGAATAAATCTCACTGGAATAGTAAGAATATATTAAAGGCTGTGCATTAATTACTTACAAAGCTAGTATGAAGGTTAAAAGACACAAGTAGTGAAAACAAGTTTGATTACAACAATAGGTTAAGAGATACACAGATAAAACATGTAACATGTGATATCAAAAGCATAAAATGTGGCAGGGGAGGAGTAATAATGTAGAGCTTTATAATGGGATCAAATTTAGGTCATTAAAATAGACAGTTATAGATATAAATTGTTATATGTAAGCCTCATGGTAACCAGAAGGAAAAAACCTATAGTAACTTCACAAAAGATGAACAGAAAGGAATTAAGCATACAACTAAAGAAAGTCATCAAAGCATAAAGGAAGCAAGCAAGAGAAAAAGAAAGGAAAGAGAGAAACTACAGAGACAGCCAGAAAAGAATTAACAAAATGACAATAAGCACATACGTATCAAGTACTTCGAATGTAAATGGGCTGAATTCTCCAATCAAAAGACATAAAGTGGCTGGATGGATAAAAATAAGACCCATTTATATGCTGCCTACAAGAGACTTTCTTTAGATGTAAAGACACACACAGACTGAAAGTAAAGGGATGTAAAAAGATAATCTATGCAAATAAAAACCAAAAGAAAGCTGCAGTGGCTGTACTTATATCAGACAAAATAGACTTTAAAACAAAGACTAATAAGAGACAAAGAAGGACATTACATAATGATAAAGGGATCAATCCAACAAAGGTATATAACATATGTAAATATTTAAGTACCCAACATAGGAACACCTAAATATACAAAGCAAATATTATGAGACCTAAAGGGAGAAATGGACAGCAATACAATAAGAATAGGGGACATTAATATCCTACTTGCATTAATGGATGGATCGTCCAGACAGAAAATCAGTAAGAAAATATCAGCTTTAAATGACATGTTAGAACAGAGGGACTTAACAGATGTATACAGAATATTCCATCCAAAAGTTGCAGAATACACATTCTTTTCAAGTGCATGTGGAACATTTTCCAAGATAGAGCATATGTTAAGCCACAAGACAAGTCTTAATTTAAGAGAAATGAAATCATATCAGGCATCTTTTCTGACCACAGTGGTATGAAAGTAGAAATTAATTACATGAAGAAAACTGGAAAATTCACAAATATGTGGAGATTAAACAACATGCCATTGAACAACCAATGGGTCAAAGAAGAAACTTAAAAATACCTTGAGAAAATGGAAATGTAACATACCAAAATTTATGAGATAGAGCAAAAGCAGTTCTAAGAGGAAAATTTGTAGTGATAAAATCTTACCTTAAGAAATATCTAAAATAAGCAACTTTACACCATAAGGAACAAGAAAAAAAAGAGCAAAGCCCAAAATTAGTAGAAGGAAGGAAACAACAAAGATTAGAACAGAAATAAATGAAATAGAGACTTAAGGGACAGTAGAAAAGATTAATGAAACTAAGAGTCATGCTTTGATAAGATAAACAAAATTCAAATTTTTAGCTAGATGCACCAAGGAAAAGAGGTCTCAGATAAATAAAATCACATATGAAAGAGGAGACATTACAACTGATACCATAGAAATACAAAGGATTATAAGAAATTTCTATAAACAATTATACACTAACAATCTGGACAACCTAGAAGAAATAGATAAATTCCTGGAAACATACAACCTACCAAGACTGAATCATGATAAAATTAAAAATATGAATAGACCGATTACTTGTAAGGAGATTGAATCACTAATCAAAAACCTCCCAACAAACAAAAGTCCATGATCAGATGGGTTCACTGGTGAATTTTACCAGGTATTTGAAGAAGAATTAATATCAATCCTTCTCAAACTCTTTGAAAAGTAGAAGAGGAGAAAACTCTTCCAGACTTATTTATGAGGTCAGAATTACCCTGATACCAAAACCAGACAAGGATGATACAAGAAAAAAAATTACAGGCCAAGATCCCTGATGAACATAGATCTGAAATTTTTCAACAGACTATTAACAAACCAATTCAACAATATATTGGAAGGATCATACACATCATCTCACTTGATCTCATGATCAAGTGAGATTTATTCCAGGGATGCAAAGACAATTCAATACACAAGTATCAATTAATGTGATATATCATATTAACAGAACAGGAGTTAAAAATCACATGATCATTTCAATAAATGCAGGAAAAGCATTTGACAAATTCAGTATCTTCTACAGAATGAATATTTGTGTCCCCCTAAAATTCATATATTGCAACCTAATCCCCAGTGTGATAGCATTTGGAAGTGAGGTCTTTGGGAGTTAACTACAAAATATTCTCTTATGAATAAGATTAGTGTCCGTACAAAAGAGATCCCAGAGAGTGCCCTTGCCCCTTTTTTCATGTGAGATAGCAAGAAGATGGCTATCTACAAACCAGAAAGCAAGCCATCACCAGACATCAAATCTGCTGACAACTTGATCTTGGACTTCACAGCCTCCAAAACTGTAAGAAATAAACTTCTGTTGTTTATAAGCCACTTATTCTATGATTTTTTTGTTATAACAGTTAAAATGAACTAAAACTAGCCTTTAATCAGAAAACGTTCAATAAATTAGAAATGGAAAGAACCTAATGCAAGGACAGCTATATATGAAAAGTCCACAGGTAACATGTTTCTTAACAGTTGAAAAGCAGAAAGATTTTGCCCTAGAATTAGGAACCAGACAGGGATGCCCATTCTCATCACTTCTATGCAACATAGTACTAGAAGTCTAGCTAGAGCAGTTAGGCAAGAAAAAGAATGAAAAGTCATCCAAATCAGAAAGGAAGAAGAAAATTATCTCTGTTTGCATACATGATCCTATATGTAGAAAACCTCAAAGACTACAAAGAAAGAAAACTGTTAGAATTAATCAATGTTAGAGTAAAGTTGCAGGGTACAAAAATAAACACACAAAAATCAGTTGAATTTCTATACACTAAAAAAGAACTATCAGAAAAGAAAATAAATATCAAAAATAATAAAATACTTAGTAATAAACTTACCAAGGAGATGAAATACATGTAAACTGAAAATTACAAATCATCAATTAAAGAAATTTTAAAAGACATGAATAAATGAAAAGACATCCCATATTCATGACTTGGAAGATTTAATATTGTTAAAATGTCCATACCAACCAAAGCAATCTACAGATTTCTTGTGATAGCTATCAAAATTCTAATGGAATTTTTTTACAGAAATAAGAAAACAATTCTACAATTCATATGGAACTACAAAAGACCCTGGTTTGCCAAAACAATCTTGAGACAGAAGAACAAATCTGGAGGCATCACACTTCCTGATTTCAGCATATACTACAGAGTTATGGTAATTAAAACCGTATGGTACTGGCATAAAAGCAAACATGTAGACCAATGGAATAGAATTGAGAGCCCAGAAAAAGCCCCATATATATGGTCAATTTATCTTCAACAAGAGTGTCAAGAATAAAAAATGGGTAAAAGATAGAAACTTCAATAAATGTTGTTGAAAAAAATGGATATCCACATGCAAAAGAATGAAATTGTATTCTTATTTTATACAATACACAAAAATTAACTCAAAATAGATTAAAGATTTAAATGTAAGACCTAGAATTGTAAAACACTTAGAAGAAAACATATTGGAAAAGTTTCATGACATTGGGCTTAGCAATAATTTCTTGGATATGACAACAAAAGCAAAAGCAACAATAGCAAATTTAGACAAAAGGGACTACATCAGACTAAAGAGCTTCTGGACAAAAAAGCAAACAATCAGCAGAATGAAAAGACAACATGTAAGTGGGAGAAAATATTTACAAACCATATATCTGAAAGGGCATTAATATCCAAAATATATAAGGAACTGCTATAACTCAACAGCAAAAAGACAAAACAAAAAACCAAGCAACCCAATTTTAAAACAAGCAAAGGATTTAAATACGCATTTCTCAAAAGACAACATGCAAATAGTCAGCAGGTATATGAAAAGATGCTTGACATCACTGATCATTAGGAAAATGCAAATCAAAACCACAATGAGATATTATCTTATACCAGTTAGGATGGGTATTATAAAATTTAAAATTGGTAACAAGCGTTGGCAAGATTGTGGAAAAATTATAACCCTTGTAATGCTGTTGTTGGGACTGTAAATAGTGCAGTCACCATGGAAAACACTATGAAGTTTCTTCAAAAAATTAAAAATAGAACTACCATGTGATCCAGCAATCCTCTTTTGGATTATATATCCCTCAAATTTGAAATTGAATATCAAAATGATATTTGCACTCCCATGTTTATTGCAGGAGTATTCACAGTAGCCAAGAGATGGGAACAACCAAAATGTCTATCAGTAGATGAATGGCTAAAGAAAATGTGGTATACACATACAATGGAATATTCAGCCTTAAAAAAGAAGGAAATCCTACTATATGAGACAAAATGAATGAAACCTGAGAACACTATGCTAAGAGAAATAAATAAGACACAGAAGGAAAAATACTACATGAAACCACTTATATGAGGAATATAAAACAGTCAAATTCATAGAAACAGAGAGCAGATTTGCAGTTGAGGAGAGGGGGAAAGAACAAGTTGCTGCTCAACTGGCAAAAAGTCTCAATTATGCAAGATGAGTAAGTTCTAGAGATCTGCTGTGCAACAGTATTCTGTGCAATTTGTTGAGGGTGAATCTCATATTAAGTGTTCTCACCACAATAAAAATAAATGCATAAGTAAAATAAATTTTAAAGAGTTGGTTACTGTTAAAATGCATTGCTGCCCCTCAAAGGTAGAAAGAGGTGTAGTGTCCATTTGCTACTATGTGGTTTGCTGCCCTCCTTGTGTGACAGTGCTATATCAGGGGCTCATAATTGACCGCTATTTGATGTTAGGTTGGATATTTAGCAGCAGCAATATTTAGATCAGTCTTGGTGACTGAGAGCGCATAATTTTGAGCCCAGGCATAGGATCCATCTCTGACAATATAATCACCCTATTCAGGTACCTATTGTAATCCACACAATTTTGTAGGAGGAAAAATTTATATTCCCTTTAGAGCATAAGCCCTGGATAAGGAAACCTAGAATTAATAGAACCAGTTTCATTCCAACCTATGGTCCTGATCTGTTTTATTGTTACATTAGTCATGATATAAAAGGGACAGACTACCATGGTTGGCAGAGCCAGGGTCACATGCCAGCAAAATTCAGTACTTTCAGATGGAAAAATATTCAAGAAAGAAATTCTGTTTTGAAATGACCTGAATCTGTGTAACTCTAAAAGTAAAGCGGCAAAATGAATTAAATGCAGTCAGCAATGGGTTTTCTATTTAATGACATCAGGAAATGAACCAAATCCTTATTATTGTTTAGAATTGTGGGAAACATTTCAGATGAAATCCTTTGGAATGAGTGTCAAAGTCTTTTATCTTTTCCAGCTTAATACAACAGAGGTAGAAAAAAGTATGAGACATACCTATTCCAAATCAAGTCAAAGTTCTATTTTCACAATATAGAAAAGCAGGAAAAATATTACAGTGTTTCCTGGGCAAGTAGTGATATACCATTTTCTTGCTTACTATAGAGTCTACTGTAGTTTCTGAGTTTTTTTTAAAAGCACAAAAAAGTATTCTTCAGCTATATGTGGAGAAATAGACTGAAACTCTCTGAGATATTCTGGAAAAGGAGCCAATGAGAAATAAGGTAAAGCTTATTGAAAAAAATTCTACCTGGGAAAAAATTAAAATATACTACTTTTGTAAAACAAAGGATCCTAAAATTTAATAGATAGCAAGTTAATGTAGTAATTTAGAATTTAATTAAATATTTGAAAAATGTGTCTAGCCTATTAAAAGAGTGAAAATTCTGATAAGAGAAATTTGAGCAAGTTGAAATCTCAGGGGAAAGGCTATCTTTATTTCAACTCCAAATTTTAAAATGGAATCAATGTCAGAGAACAAAACAAAATTACTCTCCAGGAATATACTGAATGACAAGTGGGCAAGTTCAGTCTCAAAGGAAATTAGTGAGCAAAATTTATTTGGAGAAGTATTTATCTAAAGTAAGAAACACATTTAAGCTCTTCAAACACTGGAATGGAAAATTTTCCTTGTAAAGTTCTCTGCATTCTGTCCTTTTTTAAGGAAAAAGTAGTTTTTTTCATCAGCCTTGCCAGTAGAATTATAGATAACATGTATCAAGCCTGAAATCTGTCAGATGTTAAAATACATGAAATATACCTGGCAAGTTGGAGATTCTATGACTAAAGAAAAAAAAAACTTATTATACTTTTCTATTGAATTTATTTTGTCTTGATAACATCCCACAAGTTGAAAGTTTTAATAAAGTATTGTTTTGATAGACATATGCCAAGCTGATGTTTAATTCTGACCCAGATAAATATAACTGGCTAATATGTTTAGTCAGTACAAAATTTTAAAGGGACATTCTTCTATCATGTATTATACTTTGAGTGTCATTTTCACAATAAAGAATAATTAAGATTTTGCTCTTTATATCCATTATATTTGAGGGATATATGCCTGATACTTCAAAGACACTAAAATTCTTCCTCAAATTTCATACTTTGCTAAATACATTTTAATAAAGCATAAGACTCAGAGCAGGGGCCTCACATAAGGGTGGTACTGGCATGGAATCCCATCTGCCCTTTGTGGCTTTGTCTTTTCCATGGCTCCAGTTCTCTCTGGACAGAATCTGCCTTCACAGATGCAGGCCCTAATGAAAGCATCTCTTTCTTCATCCTGATAATCCTAAAGGGAAATAGAACATTACTGTTATTATTTTCTGTATTATTTCATGGCTTCTGTCTGGATTTTAGTTCTTCAAACTGGCTAATTGGTTCCCAGATTTATATTTGCTCTATTTTACTACTACATGGCATGGGCTCTGTTTCCATACTGGACCCCAACAAATACACTATTTACAGAGAGTCACATACAGCAAAGTAGAATAAATAATGTTTACAGTGGTGACTCTCTTTAAGAAAGCAGATGAAGAAGGAAGAGTAATCATAATAATATCCCTTTGTGACTATTAGAGCAATTATTCTCACACCATCCTGAAAGCTCATCCCTGAACCACGCGCTGAAACTTATACTGGCCTTGGGTGAGATTAATGAAAGATTCTCAACCTGAGTGAATCTCTAAACCAGTTTTGAGACTGTGGTCCCACTTTCCAGAGTTTTCTCTTACTAGTTGGCATAATTCCAGATACCAATAATCTTCTAGTGTCTGATATTTTAACTTGTAAAGGTTTACCTGCCTTTCCCCTGTCTACATTGATAACTTGGTATTATACTACCAACCTGGCTTATGAAAACTGGGTTTTAATTATTATTTCATCCTTCTTTAATCACTTTTCTCTTGGATCCATTTTTTTTTTCTGGTATTATATCCCATTTGCCTGTTCTAGACCAGACTATCCAGGCTATCACTGCTTTACTCTTTCCATAGGCAAACCCATACATAACTCTGAATACCTGCCTAAATGTCCCATCCTGATCTCTGGTCTGGATCATTTCAGTGCCTTCAAACCCCAGTTATGATATAAATCATGTATTGTTTTGTATTTCCATGTATAACATTCAAATTAAAAATAATTTAGCTAGACACTTGATGATGCAGAAATCATCTGTATGCAGAGGATGTTTCCTCAGAGGCTTTCCCAAGCTGCCTTAAGCAACCCCTAGAATTGGATAGATTTATGGGATAATCACTATTTATGAACCATTTCTTAAATATAATGCTATTCATTCCAGATAAATGATCAAAACTTATTTGATACTCTATAAACTAAGTTCCAGGTAACACTAGTAATTTGTTTTAATTTTAGTTTGCTTATAGGATTCAAAACACATATTGTAGTTGATTTTATATTCCACAGACAAAATTATTTGTTTATTAATTAAATGTTTACTAAGTGTTTAGTATATGACACCCTGGGAGAAGAAGCCATGCTTTATGTCATAAAAATAAGTAGTTTAATGTAATATGCATATTTTGATAGGACTACAGAATGTCATAGTAACACATTTTCCTAGGTAAATCTGCTCCCTTTTGTATAATTTTAACTTAACAAGGTCATTAAAATTTTAAAAAAACCTTTATTTCTCCACAGGCACATATTTTATGTTTGTGGAAGAAATGGGAAAGACTTCAGTACTTTTAATCTTGTACTAAGCAATTCAGAAATATGCCTAAATCTGTCTACTCTTACTATCCACTATTTTATTTACATGATTCCTTTGCAATAGTCAAAACAATTACCTCTTTTCCCTAAGAAAGGCTTGATCTTTTCTAGCTTGATCTCTTTATAAATATTATTATTTTATGTATGAAGCATCTCTGTATATTGAAATTCTATCCACCATTCAATATCCATTTAAAATTCCTTTTCCATTAAAATTTCTCATATCATTTTTGCCAACAACTAACTTCATAATATTTATTCTCTCTCTTATTTCCTTTATTTTTATACCGAAAACCCTTTCTATATTCCCCATTATAATATGTAAAATGTTCCATTCAGAAAAGGAATTAGAGAGAGAGTAATGAGAATTTTGAGGAAATCCCCCGTTCCATGTCTCTAGAAAGAAGTCAGCGAAGGGGACTGAGAAGGAGCAACCAAAGAGTCCAGGGAAAAATAATAAGAGAAAGTGCAATGAGAGTGTTGTAGGAATAAAGAAGAAAGACAATGACTGAAGAACTCATCAAATTTACATGGCTTGTAGTGGAACAATGTGTGTGTGTGTGCCAAGTGAACAAATCTTTCTGTGGCTTTAAAAGATGTTTTTAGTAGTTTATCTGTAAATAAGATAAGTCCATTGATGGAGAGAAATAAAGAGTTAAGGGAGATTTTTTGAAAACAACTTTATTGAGACATAATTTAAATACAAAAACTGCATATATTTTATGCATGCAACATAATGAGTTTGGACTTATGCATACAACTGTGAAACCATCACCACAATCGAATAGACATATACATCACGTTCAAAGGGAAGAATCTTTTTAAGTTATATTAAATAATTATGGAATTAACCCAATTAAAATAGACAAATATAAAGAAGAAATAAGGGATAAACGATATATAAAGTTCAGGAAAAAGTGGGAGAACTTAAAGCCTAGGTGATAACTTTGCCTTAGCTAGAAGGAGGCATAGCTGTACCAATTAAACGAATCTGAAAAGAATGACAGATGCTATAGATGTGTAAAAGATCGTCGGGTTATAGATGTGATAGTGAGAATTTGATGGAGTTGAATCTAATATCTTTAAATTTTTCTCCATGAGGTGCACATGAAAGAAGTGGTAGGGGGTTGGATATTTAAAGGTATTGAAAAAAGTTTGAAACAATTTTGCGAAGAATGAGAGTTAGAAATGACAGAGAAATGTTATAAAAATTTGGAGTAGTTGAACTAACAAGGAGTATGCTTGTGATGTCTTAAAATGTTAATAAAGCTGTTAGGAGTAATATGCAGTATTATGTAGTATTCTTGAGGGAGGGGGATGAAACAATAATGTGCATTGCTCTCAGAACTGAAGTAAATGGTATGAAAAGACTTTTCTCTAAAGCAGAATAATATCTTGGAATATTTCTTGGTGTAAACTTGCACACATGTACATACATAGTTTTCTAACACTATTTGGCCTTTCTTCAAAGAATCAGCAGCATCCATTACCTGAGTAAAACATCAAAACTAAAGGATTTTTTTCTCTAGGGTATCAGTGTTTTTGATTTTCAGGAGCCCAAGCTTTTGAATATAAAAAGCTAAGAAGCTGAAAGACTGGGGAATACATACTATATTTGAAAGAATGTTTTTATTATTTAGGCAGTTTGGAAGTATCTCAGAAGAAAGCTACCCAAAAACACAGTGGCTTAAACAAGGTAAAATATATTCCACTTTCACATAAGAGACTAAGGTTGTGGTCTAGTCTAATATGGAGGCTTGGCCATGTTGATGACCCAGGTTGTTTCTCTTGTTTTCTGACATCCTCAACACACAGCTTATATCTTCAGTTACCATAATCAAGGTCCACATTACAGCCTTTGGGAAATGAAAAATATAGGAAGTGTAAGACATGCCCATGTTTTGGAAGAAGTTGCCCATCTCACATCTGCTCACATTTCACTGTCCAGAACCCATGACCACACGCAGCTGCAAGGTTGACTAGGAACTGTAGCTTTGTGGGAGAAGGGGTGTATGTTCAGAAAAGAGTGCACAGCCAGTGGTTAGTTAAAATCTGAAGATTCTATTTCTAAAGGAAGAAGAAAGTGATACATTCTACAGCATTCACTAATGCAATATACCCCTTTGGTATATTGAAAATATACACACAGAAAATACATTCAACATTTTCACAAGACAAGGCAACCAAATGACTGATCCAGTTACTAAATTCATCTCAAGGTCTGTCCTCTGGGCTATGGGTACTCCTCTCCAGCAGATCCATATGTGATTGATGAATTAAAAATTAATAAGCATGTTATCTGCCTCCTTCTATCTCAAATAGTGTAGCAGAAACAAAAAGAGTTTGTTTTAAAACAAACTTTTAAAACTTCCATTCAGAAATGGAAAGAATGAGAAATATTGTCTGTCAATTGTAATGATAAATCCCCCTTGAAATATTGTAGTGAGAATCTTCTTTAGAACATCTGGCAGTCATGATTTGGGTCTCTGAAAGTATCTTCTTCCACTATCCTTCATGGCCACATATAAAGAGACATTAGATCATGGGTCCTTCTTGGTGATTACACAACTCTTGCTGGTGCAATTTGGGAATACAGAAGTTTTCCTTCAGCATTGAACAGTCGCGTATTTGTGATTTCCTTCACATAAAAAAATTCTATTAGTAGATGTCCAATAAGAAAATGAACAAGTGATAAAGTTTCCTTAATAGGTCTCTTATCAAGAAACCAAGTAAAGATAACACCTTGTAATGGTTCTTAAATGTCAAAAGTCTTGTCATTTATTTAGATGGGTTGATACTCCAACAAAATAGACACTTGCTTGGGGAAACTGAAGCCTTGGCAGTGAAAGCAATACATTTACTGCAATATGTTGATGGTTTGACTATCATTGTGTGGCAGAGAACAAGAGATGAGAGTTGCTCAAGAAAAGCTTGTGGTCAGAATCTTGACTCTTTTAGAGCCTCTTCATATCACTGCTTTAATTTAGGAGTACACAGTAGCTCATTGTTTTCATCTCTGAGAAGCCCCAAATTATAGTTTTATCCCTCAAGGTAGATTGCAGGCTATAGGCAGTAGGACGTCCACTTAGCAAAGTTGTATCCCTTCCTTCAAGGTAAGTAAACCTAGTAGATTGACTACTTCTTAGTTCTAGGTGTTTAGTGAAAGTGGAAAAGAGAAACTGACACAAGGCAATATTATTAATTTTAAAACATTTCCCCATGTCTCCTAAATACAGTTGGCTTCTGGCCTGACTCCCAAAATATTGCAAGCAACAGTTTTATCTTACTTCAGAATAACAAGGTTTTCCAGTTTTCTAGTACACAGTATATGTTTCCTTGGTGCCTTACAGTCAAATGTTAAGTCAATATATTTTAGGTTTTTATTTATGTGAGTGACCCACTTTTGTTAGAATATTTTATGGTAGTTACAATAAAGACTTAGCTGTCGAGAACAAAGAACACTTTAAACAGGACAGTTGTCCTATCTACATAAAATTCCAGCGAAATTCCTAGGAAATGTATATATGCTTGATGATCCTGGGTACTCATAATCCTCCTAACTTGTTTCCCTGTCATTTTTAAGATACATGTTTCATCTTTTAGCATCAAGATGTTTGCTTCTGTTCCTGGCCACATTCTATGCACAGGAGGAGAACTGGAGCATGACAGAAAAATTACCTGAAACTTAGTAACAAGGCAAAACTAAAATTTGAATGGCAAATCTTTTCTATGTTATAGAGAGGCAAAGTCCACACAAGCACTGTTTGGAGAACATAGTTAATCTCATTATTATTAATTGATCCCAGATTTAGTGAAATTGTTTGCTAATTTGTTAATGTTTTGGCCCTGTGGACATTATTCAATTTTGTATCTAATCCAGTAATATTATTCTAACATTTTCTTTGTTAAATTGCCTTTGAAATCCATGATTTACAGATGCCCTTGACCGTGTCATAACATACTGCTTGTTTCCTCATTAATTAATGCATTAAATAAAATCCTTGGTACATATTTATTTTCCATTTGTCTTGATTGTCATGATTTTATCTTCTGAAAATTATACTATACCAAAGGCAAGCCATTCCTTTTAGTGACACAACCTGAAAGTTGCTCATGTATCTATGGTTATAACATAGCCACACTTAACTACAAATGAGGTTGTGAATTATAGAATTTTTTTTCTGGATGTCAGGTGGCCCAATTAAAATTCAGCGGATTTCATAGTAAAGGAAAGGGAAAGTGTATAGTGAAGGTCACCTATCAGTTTATAATTTATCAGCCATAATTGGTTTTCTTACCCTATATGAAACAAGATTTTCCTGGGCTATTTCATAAAGAGAGAGATAAATCAAAGGGAAACACAGTATTAGATTCTAATGAGAGGTTCTGCTGCACCCTCAGAGTTGGGGCCCAAAAATGAGGGAAATCACAGAAACCACTCAACTGGTTAGGGAGACTCTAAGAACAGAAGTACCCTGTGCCTTGCTTTTTAGGTGAAGTCTTGTCATGTTAGCCCATGCTTCACATGGTGTGAGTATTACACAGCTGAGAGGACTATGTGAGGTATCTAGGCTCATGGCCCTAAGATAGATTGATCAGGAACCAGCAATCTGTTATTACAAGGACCAGATAGTAAATTTTTTTGGCTTTGTAAACCATACCATCACAAGCAAAAGCACTCAACTTTGCCGATGTAGCACAAAAGCAGCCATAAATTGTACTCGCACATCTTTGGACGTAACAAAAACTGTATATATAGTCAATTTGAATTGAATTGTATGCTGCACTTTGCCTGGAACACAAATCACAAAGATCTGTTCACTTGTTAGTCACCATAATAAAGGAAAATTAACAACCTGTATTGAGATTTTTGAGTTCTTATTTAATCAAATTCCTTTGTACTATAAGGTACATTTTACAAATTTGTTTCTTAATAATCATCTTATTACTGCTAATTTCACTCTGAAGTTGGCTTTTTATTCACAGCTTTATTGACGGGAAGTATTAGATTTTGTGTTATTATCTTCACTTATAAGCATTAATATGCCTTAGTCAAACTGCATAACTTCTATAATACAAGTCATGACAACATAAATATTTCTCAAGTTTTTTATTGCATATGAGTGAAAATATCACTCTGATTTGCCTAGGTATTTAGGTTAGAAATATTATTATGGTAGTGCTAATTCTTACATTCTTTTCCTTTCAGATTCTCAGTAATATTGGCATTAGAAATCTTCTACGCTTTCTAGGTGAAGAGCTCCCGTATGCACGGCATCCTAATTCAAGAACTGTCAATGATATATAGTGAGTAGCCTCCTGATTTTTATTCTGAGTATTACAAATAGAAAATAATCTTCTAAATGTTTTTTCTCCTAAAATATCCACCTATATCATTTGGTAATGTTATTCTTCTTTTAAAATAAAAGAAATTTTTTTCTAGGATAAATTTGGAATATATATGTTGTTAGGATTACAGGGTAAACTCCCCATATAAAACCATTAAATATCTGAGTTTTATATCTCAGAGTTGTGGCTGGGACCTCAAAACCAAAAACTATTATACTTAGTGACCTAATATTCTAAGGAGAAGTGCTAGACAGAAGTTTATAGGATTTGCTAACAGAGACAAAAATTTGCCTAAGGACCGCAGATTTGCATGTCTTTTCTCTCTACAACCAGCTCATTCCATTCTAAACACACTGGCTACTTAACGTTCCTGGAACACGCTAGTCACCATCTGGCCATAGGGCTTTGACCTTGCATTACCTTTGCCCAAAATGTTTTTGTCTCACTCTCACCTTCTTCAAGTCTTTGTTCCAGTCTCACCAGGTCATACTGCTGATTACATTCACTATTTCATTAACACTGCTCTACTTTTCCTCTTTTCTACAGTTCTTATTATCTCCTAGGATATATTGTAATTTGCATACTTCTTGTGCTTTATTATCTGTTCCCTGCATCTAGAATGTAACTTCCATAAGAACAGAGATCTCTGTCTGCTTTGTTTATGAATGCATCCTACGTATTTAAATAGTGCTTGACATAAAGCAGGTGCTCAACAATATTTTTGGCAAATAAATATTTAAAAAAACTTTTCTGAATAAATCTGCCATATGTTGCCAATATGTTCTGTAGTATCTATGTTTGGGAAAGTATGTATCTTACTGCTAAAAAGGAAAAAAAACCTGCAGTCACTTCATAATTTTATGAAAACAAAAAGCTAATTTTAAAATTTATTTTAGGTAAATTTCCCGGCAATTAAAGTATTTATTTTTTTTTAAATTAAGATGAATGGATGAAGATTAAGTTAAAGATTTTATGTACAATAAGATAACTGAATATAATGTAATAAGATCTTTAATGTAAAATGAGGAAAGCAAAAATATAGTTTCTATCTAGTCCAAGATTATATTGTTTGAATGCAAATTAAATGTGTAGTATCTAAAAGAAAAGGTAGTGATACCAAAAAAATGCTTCATTTTCTTAAAAGGATAAAAACATTAAAAATGCAAATTCTAAGAGGAATTATTAAAAAGATAATTGTAGGACATAGTGGATATTTTTTTAAATTACATTATAGAAAATAAAAAATACTCCTCCTATACTAATTTGGTTTTGTTTTTGCTTTTACAGAAAATACCTAAGACCTAACATTAAATAGATCACAGTAAAGAGATGTCTGTGAAAGCATAAGGAGTTTGAATTTTATAGCTCCCTGATAATGTTATTTGATGGTTTTTATTTCATTGATTCATTTTTATCAAATTTGTTATGAGAAAATTTACATACGTAAAATGTGTCCATTTTAACTTTACAGTTAGAGGAGTTTTGACATATGTAAGCATGTAACCAGGGTGGCAATCAAGATTAACATTTTCATCACCCCAAAACATTTCTTCATAAACATTTGCAGTCAATTCCCCATTGCTCCCAGTCCAAGGTAACTGCCCATCTCTGTCACAACAGAGGCAATATGCCTTTCAAAATCTCCTTTAAAAGGTATCAAAATTGCATAATCTTTTTTGTTTCTGACTCCTTTCATGAAGTATAATGCTTTTAGAATTGCCCATAATGTTGCATGTATCCATTCTTTTTTATTGCTGATAATTTTCCATTGTACAGATACACTAATTTATTCATTCACTCACCTCCTGCTGTATATTTGTATTTTTTTCAGTTACTATATTACAGGTGCTATGAAAATATGTGTAAAAATGAGCATATGTTTTAATAGCTCTTATATAAATGGGTCATATGTTAAGTATATGTATACTATTTTAAAAAACTGCCCAACTATTTTTAAAGTGGCTATATCATTTTACATTGTCACTAGTAATATATGACATTTCTCATTACTCTACATCTTCATCAACACTTGGTATGGTCTGTTTTGTTTGCTTGTTTGTTTATTTGTTTTAATTTTCATCATTCTAGTTGATATATATTGGTAGGTCATTGTGGTTTTAATTTGCACTTCCCTGATAGTACTTTCTTAATGAGCATGTTTCCTGCACTGTCTTAATCAGAGCAGCTCACTGTTAAATAATTTATATATGATGTTTCCAGCAAGATTTCATTTAAGAATTAAAAGTTTAAAGAAAGATTCCATTGAAGGAATAAAGTTAAAGATTCCCTCTAACTGATATTTTTTGAATACCTTTTTTCTCAGAAAGTGGCTTATGTAGTTTGGGTCTTTTTGTTCCGTTTCAGCATTTTTAAATATTTGAGGCACCTACAACAAGTATTAATACAGAGGCAGGAATGGACATCTTATATCAAGTTATAAATTAAGTTTAATTTAAGGTAGTAATCCTTTTTAACTTGATATAAGGTGTCCATTGCAAAGAAGGAAGGGAAAAAAATTAAAATAATTCACCATGATTAGAGATGTGACAAAGCATAAAGTGTTATTGAAATTTACCTGTTTATATGCATCTCATTATTTATATCCATTTTTATTACTAATTTTTAAATATTGAAATTTTTACCCCTTCAATCTGAGTTTAGCAACCAATTATAGTTTCATGGTTGTCTCATTCATTAGGGAAATGTGTTCAATAATGTCAGGAGACTGTTTAAAACCATGAAAAAGGACATAGCCAAAATCTCACAGCCAACAGAAATATTGGAGAATAAGCTGGCCTGTGACAAATGTTTGTGGAACTCTTCTATGAGTTGAATGTAAAGAGCAAAGAATTCTAGGGCATGTAATTAGATTATTTTCAACAAATAGCACAAGCAGATGTTAGCAATGGTCATTGCTCTGTAAATTTCTATTAGGTCTCTCTTAGACTGGCTAATATTTCCAATCTTTAATAACACAACTTAGAGCCAAAAAGCAAAAGTTTCCTGTTATATGTCAAGAAGCAAGGACATTGCAGTGAATCCTCTGATACATCCTGACCCTGCCTTGAGGACTTGGTTAAAGCTCATGCATAAAAAATCATTCCAGAGAATAAATTTTTCATTAGCCACATTTGTCATTTTATGCATAAGAAACCCCATAGAGCCCTACCTATATGAAATGGCCTATCCTTGGTCTGAAGAGCAAGGAAAAAAAAGTTATATGGTGCTGTCTTCTTTGACCTCTGTCTCTCAAATAAATAGTCACTGTCTTTAAAGACAGTAGGTTAGCTTAATTTACATCTTCATAAAATAATTAGAGAACTATTGAGAAAACCATTCTTTCTAGGGAAGCAGTTAGATCCTCCTCTTGAAGAACATGGCAAAGTCTATTATTAGATACCATTTTATGGGCCTCATAAAAAGACAAATATCTTCCTATGATAAACAATGCTTAAGGCTTGGCATCTTGGATGGGGCTTAATCTTGAGCAAGCAGTGCATGGGCTTCCTGAGTGTCTCCTGTGGCTTGACCAAAGTTTATTTTGGCTGAACCTTACTTCATTAAGTCAATGTTTGATTACCTATCTCTAGAACAAAATATAAGCAAAAATCCATTTTCACATGCCATTTGGCAATTTTTAGTAGAGTTCACTGATGCATTTGACAAAATGTTTTCCTCCATGCTGGAGCTGCCCATCAAAAATCTATCCTTCCAATCTATGCATCCTCCATCTAGAAAAATGGTACCTACATCATTACAGAGCCTTACATTTTATTGTCCCCCCACAATTCTATTTTATGTCAACTGAGGGGAGGTATAGCTCAAGAAATTGTTTATGTAATATCTGCATATTTCTTAGAAAACATTAATTGCAATATATAATTCATCACCCATATATAGGAGTTAAATCAAAATTGGAAAATATAAGTTACATCAGAAAATTTTCCTCTGCCTTTAAATGAGATACCCAAGAATTATCATTTCTCCATCATCTCTAATTTATTTATTGGGAAGGTTACCCTAGAGAGCCCAGTATGGTTGGCAACATATAACCATAATTGTTTATCTTGGAGGCTCAGAGTTATATTTTTCCATAATTACATTTTAGGACCATTGCTGATTTTAGGAAGCTCAGTATATCCCAGCCCAGATTTTATCTATTTTTGGAATGAACAAGAGAAGGACTTTGTCAAAAGATAGCTAAGATTAGGTGATTACTGTGCATCAAGACAGAGAGGGTTGATTTAATTAGGTGAAAATAAACCCTCAATAGAAAGGAAATACTGAGAAGAAACTTAGTTCTTAGCTGGTGGAAATGTATCTCATCATAAGCCAGACAGTTTTGATGAGATGAATGGAACGTTATGTTGATAAGAATGAAATTAAATTGATTAAATGATTATCTGGGTCTGAAAATTTGGTCATTTTTTTTTTTTAGAGTCTCAAATTATCCGTGTCAAATTTAAGGAGACAACCTAAAACTGCAGGATTATTTTCTCAGTTAGCTTTTTAAATTCCTCTTTTGTAAATTACTGAATCTTAACATGTAAAGAAAGTGATAAATCCTTATTCTTGGGCGTTTTTCAGTATAATTCTAACCTTGGTTAATGAGTATGGGTGCTCTCACTGTTATGCAGAGATGTCTAAGAATAATGACAGCCTTCTTCTCCTCAAACCCTTGTTAGTGTTACCTTCAGCAGCTCTAATATTAGCAATTATAATCCATAGAGATACTTGAGGAGAACTACAGAAAGAAGCCTTAAGTCTTGCGTTGAAAGAACATGCCTTGGTTTAAAGTAAGCATATACAAGGGAAAGGTAGTGACTTATTATGGATTCCCTTTGTACTTTCTTTCAGTGAGTCATTTGGTGAGATTGACTCAGAATTCTTTTTTCTTTTCCTCTAAAGTAAGAGCTGAGAAATTACTTAAAGAACTCTCCTTAAATTAATAGGATTGTATGGGTCCTTATGTTGTGATGAACAGATGGGACAATATAAAGTATTTATGTTTTATATCAAATATATTTCATTAAAACAACTAGATTAATAATTATTTCAATTGATTTTAAGGTATTTTTCCTAAATTGTCACTGGAGCCAAACTTATCTTTATCTTAGAGTAATCAGGAAGGGGCGAAGGGAAAATATTGGGCTTGAGGTCCTGTAATCTATTCAGCACAATGATTTATATAGTAAGATAAGATTACTCACTGCAACTGACTAAGTGGATTACATTATTATTTTTGTAAGAATCATTTAGATCCAATGACTAGGAACAATATGTTGCAGTTTGGAACAGTACAAATATGAGATTTTAAAGCACTAGAGACCTAAGTTCAAATCCTCATTCAGCTGCCTTATGAATATTTACCTAAAGAAAAATGTCTCTGAATTAATCTGAGCAATAATTTCCTCATTTGTAAACTAAGTAACAATAATATTCACCCCATAGGGTGAATATTATTGAGAATATTAAATGAAATAGTACATATAACCCACCTTTAAGTTATGAGTCTGTTAAAAAAAAAAAGAAAAAAAAGATATGGTTCTGTAAACTGCCTCAAGTCTGGGAATTGATTGAGGGTCATAACTATTTCATGATTCAGGTTAATGACTTTTGTTCACTTGATCTAGAAATCCTCCACTGTATATATATGTATATATAGATTAAGTAAGAATTTAGTAAATTTTACATCAATTTCACTTCCAGGAACACCATAATTAACTAGCAAATGCCATAGGTCTCTGAGAGTCAGGCTATTCTGATTGCTGCTTTGACTTTGCTGTTCATTATGGTAACCAGGCCCACCTTGCCTTTGGCAATTGAGGGCAGCCACTTGGCCTGAGGCACCCTGGGATCCAATTATCCCCAATGCATTTAGGTTCCCAATTCAGTAGCAGCAGTTTCCACTACAAAGAGGAGCTATCACAGAGCTCTTCAAGGATGCTGTACTGAGAACATAGCTGACACTAATAACATTATAAACATTTTTTTATCATATCTAATAGTAAGAATTATTAATGAAACATGACTATTCCTATTCCAAAATAGAAATAAATGTAATTATACATACAATAGATATTTTGGCACATCTTTAAAGTGCTTGTTAAAAAATTCTGATTCTAGAGCTGCAACTTAACTGTTCTAAAACAGAGTATATGCAAGTCGGTTGCCAGAGTCTGCGTTTTTAGCAAGTGTCCCATTTTATTTTTATGCATGCTAAATTTTGAGAATATTTTTTGTAGTGCATTGCTTTTCTAATATAATTACTTGGGGCAGTATTATCTTGATTTTTACAGTCCTTAGTCGTAACACTTTCAGATTGTTTTTCGTTCCAGAATTGATAAAGACAAGAATAAATTGATAATGTTTGAATCACCATATGACAGATGTAAGGCAACAGCAACTAAAAAAATTATGTATATATATGTCTATATAGACAAACTAGTTATATATGTATGTATATGTACATAAATATACAATTACCAGAAACAGTATGTAATGTGTGTCTTACTTATATAAGTTATAATTCTTCTAACTGGGGAATTGGAGAAAAATATTCTTACCTGAATTTGACTAAAGGAAACAACTTCTAGTCCAAGTGAGATTCTCTTCTTCTTCCAATTCTCTGTTTCTATGTTATCTATTGGTCTGTTCTCTGCTCTGTTCTATTTATGTCAGTGTTCATTATCTTATATTAAGCCTCTGGATTATACAGAGAAATCTTATGTTGTCATTGACAGTTCTGAATATTTTCTTTGATTTCAACACCTCCAGACTGTAGTGTTAGTTTCTGGCTCAGTTTGAATAGGACACATTGAGAATTCCAAAAACATATTGCCTCCCAAAACAAGGGCTATAGAAACATAGAATGTACATAGGAATAAAAAGCATACAGAAAAATGCTCTTCAAATCTTCAAGTGTACATTGGAAATAAAACACTGTGTTAAAGATGAGAAACACATCATCAGTCCTCTGTTACTGTTACTGTAGCCTTTTGTTTTATCAACTTCATATGCAAATTAAGTAACAGACTAAAATGGGTTTCAAACTGTTTGAAAAGCACGACAAAAAAATGTAGTATGTTAATCTCCTTTGGAACCACAGTTATAATTACTTTCTTGCTTATCCAAAGTTTGCATTTATAAAAATGTAAATAGAAGCAGACATCGGAAGAATTCATTATGAGGCAGTATGTTCGACTATCTCATTGCTTCTCTGTTGACTGATTGTTACAATACTAAAAATATTATTCATAGACTCACAGGCTTAGAAACATTATCTTTAGTGTATTTCAAAAACAGTTTTTAGAGCTTCTGGTTTAAGAGCCACCAAGTGAAGACCTTGGAAGTTCTTACTCTCATCCTCACAACAACCAGAAGAGCTGAACAAACTGAAATCCAGTGACTTTCTTCAGACCCATTGAAGGACTGAAGTCACAGGGCAAACTATCACCCCAAAATCTGGAGAGACAGGCAAATCCAGAGTCATAGCCTAGATCTCCTTACCGGGAACAGAAGCCTCTGGAGCCATAAACTGATAGGAACACTTACAAGGTAATTTTTCTGGAGGTAGAACACTTACAAGGTAGTTGCTAGAAGCTGAACATTCTCTAAGCCGACAGTGAGAAATTCCCAGGGGCTACAGTCTTAGGGAGGCCTATTCTATTGTGGGTTTTACATCCAAGAACCACACAAAGTTCTCAAGGTAAAGAGCCAGGAAAGATCCATTCATGACACTATTAGAGGGAGGAGAACTTTAAAATACATCCAGGACGTTCTCTGTAACAGAAGTTTCCTTTCAAGGAAAAAAGACTGACAGAGCATTTTCCCAAGAGAAGAAAGGCATTTACCACTCTCTTGCCCCTTTGAGGCTTCCTGTCCCACTTAAGTGGGGAACAAAAGCTGAGAAACACTTACAAAAGTCACAGCCCTGGGACAGAGGCCCACTGAAAGACTGAGATTGAATCTTGAGATCATAGAAAGCTTCCACTTCCCCATCCTTTACCACCAAACCAAGAGGTCTTACAGCTAAAAGACCTGCAAAACACAGAATCTCTCTGAGGAAGAGTACTTAGGGAAGCCCAGAATCAACAAGGGAGATAAAAACAAGAACATTAGAAGAATTTTAAACCTCATAGCAACACAGATACAGCAAATATTAGACACAGCACAATTGCTAACCAGATTAGCAAATTTAAGGCTGATCTATGTCCAGCTGTCAACAACAAAAAATATTTATATGCTATTATTGCTTTTAATTAGATCCTATTTTTCTCCTTATAGACAAATTCAAACACATGAATCACAAGAACACATTTTAAGGAACAGTTTTATGGTAGTAACAGAAAAGAAAAATAAATTCCCTAGTACTCCTGACCCCCAACATATTTTTTATTGAATATACATTCAATTTTCAGTAAGATAAGATTTTTAGTCAGGATGATATACACAATTACTTCATTATTTTTTAATTTGTGTGGTTGGCCTTCTCATAAATCTTTACAGCATAAAAAAATGTTTTTGAAGTTTTCATGTGTTGACACAAGATTAACAAATTGCTTCTACCTTCAAAGGGAGTGTGTGTAAACTAGAAAGAGAAAGTCAAAGAATCTGAGCTTTAGGAAAAAACTCACCAAGTCAGCTGACAGATGTTTACTCTCATGGGGGCTTAGATCCTGGTGGTAGCTGAGCAGTCTACAGAATTGACATTTATGCAAATAGTAACAAAAGTGTATTAACTCATTCAATTATTCTATTTCTCTTTTAACTAAAAGATCAACCTGAAAAACCAAAAACATAAATTAGCAGCAACCAAAGTGTGCGAGTGTTTATATGTCAGATGTGGGAAGAGTCAAGAGCAACTTTGATAAATATGACATTTTGGCATTTTATGAACTAAACACTAGATTAGTTACCACAGTTTTAAAATAAAAATGTCAAATATCTGGAAAAATAACAAAGTGATCAAATTGCAAAGAATTTAATACTCTCTGAATTAACCTTCTACAAAATCTAGCCTATTTTCCTAATCTCATAATAAATATCCTACATCTTAAAAGGATTGAAAGAAGTAAAGAATTAACAAAAAATATAATGGAGAAAGATGTAAATTTCAGTTGAACTAGAGTTTACAGGTATATAAAATAATTACTACAGCAACACTGACAACAGCAACATTAGTTGACATAAGGGACAGCAGATTTGCCCAGGACAATCCTGGCTTGTTCATATTTTCCTGACTGAAATATTAGTATCATGCCATTTCACTCTAAAAATTAACCTATAAGACCCTCTGAGATTTTCCTCTGCTCACCTCTCCAGTCTCATGCTACCCTCTCTAAACTCAACTCATCCTTAACTATTCAGTACTTCCTCTGGTTTTATGAATAGCATAAATGTGGCATGAGGTTGTTTTATACCAGAAACCCTCTACTTCCTGTTTTCTGGCCAACTCTTATTTATTTATCAAATTACATTTGAAACATCCCTTCCTTAGGGAGGCTCTCCTTGACACTGCAGCCTAGATTAATTCATTAGCTCCTCTTTAATTGTTCTAATAACACTCATTTCCCTGTTGTAATTTTCTCACCAGTGAGGTATAGTCTTTAATACCTGCCTTCTTTTCTACATTATAAGCTCCATGAAGGCAAGATCCAAGCCTTCTTTGTGACCTCTCTTTTCCTGTTTCTTGGTAGAGTGATTGGCACAAAGGAGGAGTTTACAAGTAATAATCAAATACATAGATGATTCTGTGATGGCTCCCCTAATCTTCATCATACAAATGAGGAAACTGAGGCTTAAAAAATTTATGTATAATTTTCTTGGTCACATTCCTGCTAAACAACAAGCCGGATTTCAAACCCAGGCATGCATAAATTCAAAGCCCATGCTTTTGATTCTTTAAAAACAAAGAACAAATTACATGACACATTAGGCTTTGGAAAAATCACCTACTCTTTGAAAGATGTAAAATTAAATCATCTGGTAGGTTTTGGTTATAATTGGCTTTGTTTTAAAAATCAACTTTATTGAGGTTTATTTTACATACAATAATTTCACCAATTTATACAATTAGATAAGTTTTGCAAGTATATTCAGTCATCTAGCAACCAGAATCAAGGTATCAAACACTACCAAAAACACAAAAAGTTCCCTGGTGCCCCTTTGCAGTCAATATCCAACACCCACACTTGGACCCTGGCTAACATTGATCAGTTATGCCCTTTTCAGAATGTCATATAAATGGAATTATACATTAGGTAATATATTTTTTAACATCTTTATTGGAGTATAATTGCTTTACAATGGTGTGTTAGTTTCTGCTTTATAACAAAGTGAATCAGTTATACATATACGTATGTTCCCATATCTTGTCCCTCTTGCATCTCCCTCT
>NC_041218.1:32166838-32215049 GCF_002837175.3 Physeter macrocephalus
AATGAACATTTTGGTACATGACTCTTTTTGAATTATGGTTTTCTCAGGGTATATGCCCAGTAGTGGGATTGCTGGGTCATATGGTAGTTCTACTTGTAGTTTTTTAAGGAACCTCCATACTTTTCTCCATAGTGGCTGTATCAATTTACATTCCCACCAACAGTGCAAGAGTGTTCCCTTTTCTCCACACTCTCTCCAGCATTTATTGTTTCTAGATTTTTTGATGATGGCCATTGTGACCAGTGTGAGATGATATCTCATTGTAGTTTTGATCTGCATTTCTCTAATGATTAATGATGTTGAGCATTCTTTCATTAGGTAATATTTTGCTTTTAGCTTCTTTCACAGTTTTTGAGATTCATTCAGGTTGCAAGTAGTTTATTATTTTTATTGCTGAAAAGTATTTCATTCATATGGGTGTACAATATTTCATTTACCTATTCATCTGTTGCTAAACATATGGATTGTTTTAAAGTTTGAGCAATTGTAAATAAAGCTGCTCTAAATATTTATGAACAAACCATTATGTGGATAAATGTTTCATTTTATCTTAAATAAATACCTTGGAGTGGAAAAACTGGGTAATACAGTAAGAATATGTGTAACTTTACAAGAACTTGCAAAAAGTTTTCCAAAGTGATTACAAAATTTTACACTCTGGTAGCAAGATAAGAGATTACCAATTGCTCCACATCTATTTTTAAGTGCTATAGTTTTGGGTTTGTTGCATAAGAAGAAACTACTATAATGGTAATAGAGATTGTTGATATGTAAATTTGGTTGTGGATCTATCTCAGAGAAGTGGCCTAATCATGGTAGTACTTGAAAAGCCAATTTAGTTTTGGGATTTACATGAATTCTATGAAGAATAAAATTTTACTCTTTAACCAGGCTTACCCTACCCAGTCCATTAATTCTTTATTAAAATCTTGTTCAATTACATTTTTTTGCAACAACAACAGAAAAAGTAAATTATTCAAATGTAATACTTTCTGCACTTAGAACTGTTATAAAACAGAAATGTTCCTTAAGGTATACTAAAGTTCAATATACCAATGGAAATATAGTATTCAAAGTCTAAGTAATTTCATTAGTTTGCTAGGGCTACCATAACAAATTACCACAAACTGAGTGACATAAACAACAGAAATGTATTGTCTCATACTCACAGTTCTATAAGCTAGAAGTCTGAGATAAGGGTGTTAGCAAGATTAATTTTTTCTTGGGTTGTGAGGAAAGAATTTGTTCCATGTCTCCCCCATAGTTTCTGTTGGCTTGCTGGCAATCTTTGGCGTTCTTTGGCTTGTAGAAGTGTCACCCCAAAATCTTCCTTCATCGTCGCATAATGTTCTCCCTGTGTGCGTGCCTGTCTACAAATTTGCCCTTTTAAGGACACCAGTCATATTGTATTGGGACCCAACCTAATAATGTCATTTTAACTTATTTACTGCTATAAAGACCCTATCTCCAAATAAGTCACTTTCTGGGATACGGGGGATTAGGCTTCCAATGTATGAATTTTTAGGGATACAATTCAACCAATAACAGTTACAGTCATCACTCAGTATCTGTGGGGATTGGTTCCAGGACCCACGTGGATATGAAAATCTGCAGATACTCCAGTCCTTTATATAAAATGACATAGAAGAGTTGGCCCTCCTGAATTTGTGGGTTCCACATCCTGGATCACAATATGAGGTTGGTTGAATCCGTGGGCATGGAAACTGCCTATAGGAAGGGTCAACTATATTTTGGATCCAATGATGACTGTGCTTACTGTCATAGTGTAAAGTAATAATTACTCATAAATTTATAATAATGATAAGTTAAAAGATATATGCAAGCCTCTTTGAATTGCTTTTTACAAGATTTCACTTTTATGGATTTCTTTAAGAATATTTCAGTGATAATGATGACAAAAAGTTACTAGTATGCAAAGCAAAAAGAAAAAAGATAGAAAATTCTAAAATTTATAAATATAGGTTTTATTGAAGATAGTATATTATTTAATATTAGATAATAGATTATATATATATTTTATTTATTTATTTATTTATTTTTTTTTTTTTTGTGGTATGCAGGCCTCCCTCTGTTGTGGCCTCTCCCATTGCGGAGCACAGGCTCCGGACGCGCAGGCCCAGCGGCCATGGCTCACGGGCCCAGCCGCTCCGCGGCATGTGGGATCCTCCCAGACCGGGGCGCGAACCCGGTTCCCCTGCATCGGCAGGCGGACGCGCAACCACTGCGCCACCAGGGAAGCCCCTAGATTATATTTTAAATACAGTAAATATCTTGTTTAGGTGTTTACTTTTGACATTGTTAAATTAGTAACATGAAGAAAAAGTGATATATAATTTTAATAATTTCATACGGAGGGTTCAAATGTAGTCATGTATATCATTTTCTAGGCTTCAAAGTTTTTATAAAAGTTATGGCAATAAAAATAGTACCCTGAATTTCATATAATTATAAAACAACTCACGTCTAATTCTAAACTGTAGTAATTGATCCTAGAGTGAGATTTATTCTGTGGTTATGAAAGGCAATGGCATTTACAACTAGGATAAATTAAAGCAAATGAAGAGGAAAATTTTATTCTATGTAATACTTAGTTCATTATATTCTTATTTATTTATTTAGTTAGTTAGTTAGTTAGTTCATTATATTCTTAAATGACTATGCCAACCCAAATTCATCATAAGAGATCTGATGTATGCAAAAAAATGAATAAAATATATCGCCAAGAAATAGCCTATGTTTCACAAGCATAGATATTGTTGTATTATAATTTATGTGCATTTCTCTTTCAATATAGTAAAGTGAACATAGTGAATACTCAAAATATTTAAAAACATAGATAAAATACAGTATTATTAAACACAATGTCTCTTGTACTTTGAGTTAGAGAATTTGGGAATATTTTATGTTGCTTTGGATAAACTTATCCCTTCAAAATTTCTGTCCCTTTTAAGAAATTATATTGTGCTTCAGTCAATTATGTGCTTATTAAAATTCCAATAATTAATTCAATAAGTTAAGTCTAATTTCTTACAATTAAAAATTTTTTGGAAAAAATTATTACGTTAATACATTTGGATTCCAATTGTGAATACAAGATTATTACTTATAAATAGGTATATAGTAGGCAGAATAATGCCCTCTCCCCAAAATGTCTATATCCTAATCCATAGAACTTGTGAATATGTTACCTTACATGAAAAACAGAACCTTGAAGTTATGATTAAGTTAAAGATATTAACTTATGGGGAGATTATTGTGAAATATCCAAGTGGGCCCAACGTAATCACAAGTGTTCTTATAAGTGAAAAAAGGAGGCAGGAGCATCAAAGAAGGAAATATGACAACAGAAGCAGAAATCATGTGATGCAGAGTGATAGCTGGCTTTGAAAATGCAAGAGGACCATGACACAAGGAATGCAGGAAGCCTCTAGAAGCTACAAAAGGAAGGAAACGGATTCTCCCCTAGAACCTGAAGAAAGAATGCAGCCCTGCTGAAACCTTTATTTTAGCCTCATGGACCCATTTCAGTCTTCTGACCTCCAAAACTGTAAGATAATAAATTTGTGTTGTCTTAAGCCACTAAGTTGTGGCAATTTGCTACAGCAGCAAAAGGTGAGCAGGACAGGTAAATGTTATGATTGTAAGAAGCTAGCATAAATAATAATGATATCAACCCTTTAAAAGATTCTTATAACTAAACACATAATTACCATGACCCAGCAATCGCAACTTTATCCCCCCAAAATGGAAACTATATTCACAAAAAAAGGTACACAAATATTTCTATCAGCCTTATTTGTAATAACAAAATACTGGAAAGAACCAGAAATTCTTTCAATGTGTGAATGATTAAAAAAAAAAAACTGTTACATCCATACAATAGACTACTAATTAGCAATAAAAAGGAGTAAACTTTTGGTACATGCAACAACCTGCATTGTCTGATGCTATTCTAAGTGTACATAGAAGAAATATATGAGAGAATTATAAAGAGGAACAAAGTTAAGTAAGTTTTCTATATTTGACTCTTAACTGGTTAATGATGATACCAGTAGAGTATGATAAGTTATGCATATGTAGTAATACCTAGAACAACCACTAAAAAAGTTATACAAAGAGATGTACTAAAAAACACTATAAATGTATCAAAATGAAATGTAAAAAATGTTTGAGTAGCCCACAGGAAGGTGGGGAAAACGAGGGCTGCAAAACAGAGAGAACAAACAGAAAACAAGAAATAAAATGGTAGGCTTAATCCCAAACACATCAATAATTATAGGAAACGAATATTGTGTAAATATGCCAATTAAAAGACGAAGATTGGAGAGTGGGGTAAAAAACACTGCATAACTACATACTTTTCATAAGAGACTTCGAATATAATGATGTAGGTAGGTTTAAAGTAAAAGGAAGGAAAAAAGATATGCATTATTCATCAAAAGAAAGCAGAAGTGTCTGTATTAATATCAGATAAAATAGACTTCAGAGCAAAGGAAATTATCAGGGACTAAGAAGTATGTACATAATGATAAAAGGTCAATCTACCAAGAAGACATAACAGTCTTCAATGTGCATGCACCAAAGAACAGCTGCAAGATATGTGAAGAAAAACATGATAGTGCTGAATGGGGAAATAGACAAATCCATAAGTAAAGTGGGAGACTCCAATAGTCCTCTCTTAACAATTTATATAGCAACAGTATAAAATATCTGAAACATTTTATAAGGATCCAAAAACATCATCACCCAACAGAATGAAATTGACACTTATAAGACACTTCACCCAACCACAGAAGAATACGCATCTTTTCAAGCATTAACAGAACACATGCTACATTATGTTTGTAGATCAGAAGACTCAGCATAGTAAAGTTGACAATTCTAAAAATTTTAACAATATCCCAGCAAGATATTTTGTGAATATAAGCAAGTTTATTCTAAAAATTATATGAAAAAGCAAATAAACTGGAGTAGCTAAAACAATTTTTTGAAAAAGAATAAAGTGTGAGGAAGCAGACTATCAGATTTCAAGACCTATTATTAGTAACAGATAGTGTGAACATAGACATATAAATCAAAGAAACAAAAGAGAGAGCCCCAAAATGGACCTAACTGACTGACAAAGATGCCAAACTGACTTCTGACAAAGATGCCAAACTGACTTCTGACAAACATGTAAAAGAAATTCAATTAAGGGTGCTGGAACAATCAAATATCCATAGGTATGCAATAGATAGATTAAATAGAGAGACAGACAGACAGACACAGACAGATGGAACCTTGACTTAAACCTTACACTTTTCAAAGAACTTAAAAGGAATCATAGATTTAACTATAAAATTCTTAGAATAAAACATAGGAGAAAATCTTTGGCGCTTAGGGCTCAATGGGCAGCTCTTAGACATGACAAAAAAACAATTCCATAAAAGAAAAATTTGATTAATAGGACCTCATCAAAATAAAGGACTTAACACTCTGTGAAAACTCTATTAAGACAACAAAAAGTCTAGCTACAGACTGGGTGAAAATATTTTCAAACCTGGGATCTGACAAAGCACTCATATTTAGGTTATATAAAGAACACTCAAAATTCAACATTAAAAGAAGCAAATGCTCCATTTATAAAATGGGAAAAAAATATGAAGAGACTTTTGACTAAAGATGATATATGTATGACAGATGAACAGGAAAAGATGGTAAACTTCTCTAGCCATTAGGGAAATGCAAATTATGGTCATGATGTAGTATCACTATACATTTGTTAGAACAGCTAAAATGAAAAAAATAGGAACAATACCAAATGCTGGGGAGGACATAGGGAAACTTGATCTCTTGTAGGTTGCTAGTGAGAATGTAAAATAATACATCCAACTCTAGAAGGTAGTTTGGCAGTGTCCCTAACTAAATATACACTAACCACATTACCCAACAATTGTACTCCTGGGCATTTATTCCAAAGAAATAAAAACTTATACAAAAACCTGTACCTGATTGTTCACAGCAGCTTTATTATGTTTTTATTTTTTTTCAGCTTTATTGAGATAAAATTGACAATTAAAATTATAAGAAATTTAAAGAGTACAACAGAAACTAGAAATAGCCCAGATGTTCTTAAACAGGCAAATGGTTAAAAAAATTGTGGTACATCCATACAATGTTGTTTTGATATTATACTATAATTATGTAAGATATAAACACCAGGGGAAACTGTGATGTGTACACAGAACTCCTTGTTACTATAACTCTTTGCAACTTCCCATGAATTTTTAATAATTTATAAATATGTATACACACACATATATGTATACATATGTTCTATTTGGTTTCTTTATATTAGATACAGGGTAACTGAACTCATTTTCTGCTTGAATACAAGAAGAGGAGAGGAAGAAAAAACCAGGAGGAAGATCAGGAGGAAGAAAAAGAGAAAGAGGAGGAAAGCCAAATAGGATTAATATGATGCCTATTAAAAATAGCTTTACCAAGAATCTAGGAGGAGTTTATAACAGTACACTTGAAACATTTGAGCACTTGAAGTACAGCATATCAGGAAAGTTTACATACAATAAATATAAATAAATTTGTAACTCTGTCTTCTATGCATCTAATATAAGAATGTAAGTCACTAGCAACTCACTGCCCTTTGAACTAAGTAAAACATTCATCTTTTGAAACAACCTTTCCCAGAATAAGTATGCCTCTTCTAGTGAGTCTATTTTTCTTCAACTCATTCAAATGACTGATTTTATGTAGTAAATAACTGCTGTCCAAAGTAACAGAATTGCTACCGAATAAACTGATACAACAAATTAATCTATAACATGCAGTGTCAACTCTAACTTGCAATCTAGCAGGACGTTGTGTTGGGAAATCTTTATTTTGTTTGCTTTTCTTTTGTTTTCAGTATAAACCGTACCTAACTTCTGGAAGTATGATTAAGAATCTTACTTTATCGTTACTATAGAAGAAATGTTAGTTTAAAACAATAATTTAAATCTTAATCAGTTTATATATTTAGTTTAAAAACACATTAGATGGGGACTTCCCTGGTGGTCCAGTGGTTAAGACTTTGCCTTCCAATGCAGGGGATGTGGGTTCGATCCCTGGTCGGGGAGTTAAGATCCCACATGCCACATGGCCGGAAAACCAAACGTAAAACAGAAGCAATATTGTAAGAAATTCAATAAAGACTTTAAAAATGGTCCACATCAAAAAAATCTTTAAAAAACTCATTAGGTGATTTTATAGTTTGAAAAATTAACATTTGTTAGAATGAGTCTAAAGATTATTAATGTTAGTGTTTCAAAATTTTGAATAAGTTACTATTGAGCCAATCTTAATGTTGTCAACCAAATAATGTATACTACTTGAAATAATCTGATCCTTTTGTTTGGGGAAAAACAATTTTTTTCACAGTAAAATTATATTTCAGTCACCTCTCTGTGAAATGTTTCAGATTCCACTCCTGTCAAAATAGTTGTTTTCTCTCCTAGAGAAACATAACAAATTTTGTGTGAAAATTTAAATGAATTATCTTACTGAATTGTGACTATTTTGATACTTAAATTGCATCTCATACTGAATTATTGGTGCCATGTGGCCAAGTACCTTGTCTTTTTTATATTTCTATATCTAATGCTTCAGCTATGCTTGAACTGTAGATAACGCTCCACGTTCAATTATTTGCATCATTAATACTGAATTTGAGTAACAGATAGCTAAAAGATCATTTTTGAAAGGATATATTTAAAGTTAGGATGAATGTTCTTTTTGATGGTTTTACACACATGAAATTGCTCACTTTTTAAAATGAAAATCAAGTCAAATTCTCAAAATAAACCATCTTTTGCTGACTCTGTTCTTTCATCCAATTCCTCTGCAAATAACATAACACTCTGCAATAGCAAATGCTTCTACCAAACTAGATTATAGTAGGTGCCTTTTTCTCTATTTTATTTATTTCATCCTGTTTCACTCGCACATTTTCCCCATTTTTCTTATTTCCACTAATATATTTTTATGTACACAGTAATTTTGTAGTAAAATGTTTGCTTGATGCTGTAAGATCGCTGTATTTGACAAACCATTTCTCTTTAATTGATGTGAAGGATGCCCAGGGAAAGGATGATGCAGCCATGATCTCAGGGCTTCTATACTCTTTTCTCTCCACTCAAGGTAAATGTCACAATAATAGTTAATCTTCAGCTTTTGCTTACCACATAATAATGCATTTAATCTTCATAATATGCTTATAGATGAAGCAAGCACTATTTCTTGAAATTTCTTGGAAATTAGAAGGAAGAGGTAGAAGGAAACCATAATTGAAGTTCCCCTGGCTGCCCTCAGTTTTTCTGTGGATCTTGAGTAAAACAAGGAAACCAAATGCTGTCTTTTGGTAGCCCTGGAGATGTTTTTTTAAATTGAATAATGCAGAAATAGAGAAATGCAAGGTAAAAAAAAATGACAATCAAGGGGACATAAGATATGAATCCTCTCTTTCCAATTCATATTCAAAGGAGAAAATTGTTACGGACTTTTACCCTTAAAATCTGACTCTTACCTTAATCTCAGATTGGTTCTTTATGCACTTCTCCAAAATTGTGAAGAATCATATTTTACTTTGTTTAGTAACTTTTTAATGAATGGTGTGTGTGTTTCCGTGCATGAAAAAGAGGGAAATGCGGAGTTAGGGATAGGAATGATAAATGATGTGGAAGTTTGAAATACTTATTAGTAATCTTGAACTCTTTATTTTATGTTATTATTAAAGTTCAGCTAAAAATTTAGACTCTACCAGATTACTCCAAGAAATTTCTAGTCTCACAGTCTAGTACTCCACTCCAGGAACATAAATTACATATTCATAGGTCTTTTGTATATATAGGGTATATATTACTACTGCTATACTACCAGGGGATTTGTATTAAAATACATGACTAGTACACACATACACATTATACATACAATCTTTAACATATTCAGTTAAAGAAATGCAATGTATTTGACCTATTTTAATGTGTCCTTAAATATTGCTAAGAATCCTAAGGTATTCCTATCCAGAAATAATTTTCCTGTTATATGACTTCACTACTCAGATTTTTCCAGCTGTGTACTTGCTTTTATCAGCCCTCATTTTCTTTAACCAAGTTGAATACATTTGAATACATCAAATTCTAACTTTCCTCTGAAGATAATTGGCAGGTATTGATTTTTCTCCTTTTAGTAACTGTCAAGAGTACACTAAGAGAATCTGAGGATCTAGAATGTCAATCTTAATGATTCTAGGTCAGTAGATCTAAATATTGCACTAGCAAAGCCCCACTCTTCCTTTAACAACATTAATTTCAAAATGCCATGATGTAAACACCATGGATTCAAGCTCCTTATTTAACTCAATGACAGTAATATAGAGTTCTTTACACACTTTATTTCACAATGCTGGTTACAGAAAGGGGCAGATCATCACAATAACAACAGAAGAGGGGATCTTGAACACAGAAAACTCGTATCTACCCTGGCACTTTCCTCCTTCCACTGGAAGCTTCTGTTTACGGCTGATCCAAGGAAGTCTGACATAAACAATTGTGAATAATTAAAAAGGAATAAGAATCCATTCAAACATAACAATAAGACGAAAGGTGTAAAGTGGTCACATAACTATCCTATATTTAAAAACAGCAGAAAAAAATGGTGACATGAAGCAAAGGAAATTGTCCAATGTGAATGCATAACAATTGAAATATGAAGAACACATTTGCAATATAATTGAAACACAATCCTAAATTTGTTAAAGCAATTGCAGCTATAAAGGAAGACCACAAAGTAGAAATAACAGCCCCAAAACCCCAGAAAACCTCAAGGAAGAGATTGATGGACAGCAAACAGTAGGTGATTGCCAAATAAAAGGAGAATATGCAACAAAAACTGGTGGAATCCAAGAAAGAAAAATGGTGATAAAAATAACTTCAGAAACCAAAAGGCAAAGAGAGAGTAAAAATCAATAAAAGCACAATTAAGAACATGAAAATGCAAATGAGAAACCTATAGAAATAATAAAAGGACCAAAGAGAGTTCCTCCATGTAAATTTCCAAGTCACTGATTTTCCCCCAAATTATATCAGTTCTATTATTTACTCCATGTATTTTTCTCTGTTTTTATTGTCCACTAGATATTGTTCTTTTTCATATTTTGTTCTTGTTTCATATTGCTATTATTTTGCTTTATCTCTTTATGTTTATCTTTAAAATGCTTAGTGTATCTGTTTTAGTACTTCTGTCTTACATAGGATATATATGTATATATACACTAGTTATGTATAAGTATAAACATACACAAAGTATATATATATACACATATATATGTGTATATATATGCATTGCACAAAATATGGTTTTTATTTTGAGGCTACTGGACTCTTCAGATAGCTCCATATTTTGATCTGGCATTTCATATTTCCCTAGGGGTATCTGAACTCTGACCTATAATGTATATTAATCTGGGGCCCAGTAAGTGAGTTCAGTCAAAGACAATGTGTCCCATCATTTTAAACTCTGACATGTCTTAAATCTGTCCTCCTTCCTTTCCTCTCCTTACTCACTATTCTTTCCTTAGTTCATAATCACACAATTCCTTGTGTAAGTTTTAAAAAATACTTCCTATTGACTCACTGATCTCTCTAGCAATACATTCTACACATCATGATCAGAGTTGCTTTCCTAAGTTAAAGTATATGATCTTGTTATTCCCCATGCTCAACATATCTAATGACTCTCTGGTGCACTATTATAAAAAGCCAAGAGCCGTGAGGATGTTGTAGTAGTTTGTCAACTCGATTAAGCTGAAACTATGTTCCCCAGAAATAGCTCTTCCTAGTTGGCTCCAGGTAAGAGTTCTTTAAAGTTAAGTTTGTACAAAATTTGGAAGGTAAGCCTGAAGTAGCAGCTAAGAGATGAGGTAACAGCCATTCCCCTCTAAAGACATTCAGACATCCAGAAACAGCAATGGTGTTCAGCTTGTTCTTTTTTCCCCCATCCATACTTGCACTTTTCCCTGACTTCCAGCAGCAACAGTGAAATGAGAGAACTGGTATCGATGCAGAGGGACAGTTTTTAAGACTTTCCTCCCAGCTCTCTTTGTGGTCCTGCTCTGGAAGTTGGACATGCCTGACTACTCAGATTACTTTGTCAGCTCTGACTTGTCCACCCACACCAGAGCTTCAGAAGGGTTAATTAGTGACTCCTTTGTTGCCCCAGTTTCTATTTCTGGATCACTAACTCCCAAGACTCTCCTATAACCATGTACAGCCTATTCCTACAAGAAATCTCTTATCTTCAGATAGCTTTTACTCCATCCGTAATCTTGTTCCCACCGAACTTTACAATCTCAAAAATTATTCCCTACCTACACTGATTCCTTTGCAGGTATCCGAGGTCCACGGTCCTTCCTCTGCCTATAACTTTTCCTACTCCTATCTGACTGGTAAACTCCACTTATTCTTCAAGACTCATGCTTACACTTCCATGGAACATCCTAACAGTCCCTGACAGCATTATTCACTCCACTTTCTAAACTCCATTTATAGTTATATATAAGCATTATCCTCTAAATATATAAATAATTATATGTATACATACATATGTCCTCTCTAAATATAAGTAATTATCTGTTATCCTCTGCCTGTATTATATTCATTTAAAAAAGAGTTTAAAACTTTTGTTCCATATATGCTTTTGCACAGAACAAAATTTGAGAAAAAAATTTACTTCCTAGTTACGGTGGTTTCACTGGTATTTAGCGGTGTCTGGCACATAGTAGTCTCTAAATACCTTTAACATACCTTTAATTTTGTTTATTAAAATAGCTATTTTAATCTAACTTTCCACTATTGAAAATGGTCTGTAATGGCTGAAGTTGATGGTAATTAACTATTTTTTTAAGTGTGGCAATGTATCTGTGCATGCATTTTTAAAATTCATTATTTTATACCCATTGTTATGGTTATTCCTATATGTGACTGATCTTCCCTACTAGATTATTAGCTTGTGAATGCAGCATAGCAAATATAGAATCCAATACTCCAGTTCAACAGGGAAAAAATGAACATATTGTACGATTATGCATATGTCATATGGCTTAGTTCTACACACTGACGCTAGGAAACTCACTCTCATAAGAAGATTACAAACACAGTAAACCTGTGGCTGTTTAAAACTTTAAAAAATGTTTTCTTTTGTTTCCATGAAGGTATCAGTTGCACAGAAAGTTAAATTATTTAGCTCTCAGGTGCAGAGTACATCCTGTAGGTAGCATTTATTTGTCCTATTAGAAAAGCTTTCTCATAGGTGATTTTGTTTTCACACATTCCTAGTAAATATTTATACTATAACTTGTACTCCATCTTTATACAAGATATGGCTGTCAAATGATATTGGATAACTCAGTACTTCAGCAGATATGCCTATTGTATGTGGACAGCTCACATTTTCTGTTTTGGCTCAGTGACACCATTACTTTTTATTAAAATTGTTTTGAGAAAAATCACACCCTTTATTTTAGGTATTTAATCTATGCAAAAAAGAATTATTGATACTTAATGAGGAAAGATAGTAAAAGGAGGCTTATGGGAGGGAGAGAGAGACAGAAAGAGCAAGAGGGAAAGAGTGTCCTTGCATCATTTGTTCCCAATTTGTTGGCTTCAGATACTGGGGGGAGCCATGAGCTTTTTTCAATGGCTGTTAATACAAATAATTAGCAAGCATTGTCTGTGTACTGTTATAACATTTCACATGGTCTTTTGAAGTATTTGAATGCTTTGACTAATAGGATGAAAATTAATTTTAAAATACTTCTATGCTGCAATTTGATCTTTTTCATAATGTTTTTTTCTCAATGTACAAATGCTAAAAATAAAACTGCTGTCTTATATTCTCCCAATATGTTTCCTCATTCTCAGATTGGTTGAAACTTCTGCTTTATAACACTGATATCAGTAAGCGCTACTTGTTTGCCAACAGTTTACCTTTCCAGATAAAATCTATGCATCACATTCAGTGTGAGACTGGGGATTACAAGTAACAAATTACATGTGAGTTCTTAATCACCCCCTTATAATCTTATACTATACTGTCCCAACAGCCTTAGGCTTTCATAGGAGGCAGAGGCATAAAATCTCATTAAGAAAAAAAAAAGGCCAAGCTTCTTAGACTGCGAAGAGACTTTAAATGGAGTAACAGCAGAGGAGAATGTGTTCAAATTACCTCCAAAGTATCTTCATAAAAGACCCAGAGCAGGACTTGTAAGTACAAACATGCTGGACTGAATAGTAATTGTTTTGCTTCATTGTCCTGCATTTCTTCTAAACTCACACCCTTACTAAAAAATATTTTTTGACATGCTTTAAGTGATCAGTTTAAATGATTTAAAAAATTTTTGCCACATCCTAGTGAATAAATGATCCTAATCAAAGCAAAATATTTTTACAGTGATTTGCATTGTACATAAAATGCAATGTTTTCTCTTCCAATATTTTTCTCTGGCTATGGCTCAGCTTATTAATTTATACCAATGGGGATTTACCCAGGAATAACTATGAGAGCTTAGCCCATCTTTCTGTTAATATGCACATTTTCCTTTACAGGAATTATCTTATGATCTTTCCTAATTTTTTAGAAGTCATGAAGCTAAGAAGAACTCATAATTTTATACATAACTTGTGATTATTTGACTTTGGTTCTCACCCTATGACAAAATCTAGGTTTAAAAAAAATAAAATGATGAACGTTTAAAATCTTTGTGTTACTAGAAGTCAAATCATTTTTTATTCTAAGTTGTTAATTGGAATAAAGATTTCAGCCCTATATCGCTTAGCAGATATTTTCATGTACTAACACCTTTATAAAGCCTGAGCTAATGCACCTAAGAACAGAAGTCATGATTAGAATTTGGCCAATATACTTTACTATTATGGATGTTACACTTATTTTGACTATTATCTTCAACAGATTCATGAAACACTGTTGTAGTTACATTGCTGCAACAGAGATTAAAGGGGTTGGAGGGTTATACAGAAGCTGGGGCTCTTGAGTACAGGGTACACTGTAAAGCATTAAATGGTAATCACTGAATAAAGTAAGGCCTGTGTGTGTGTGTGTGTGTGTGTGTGTGTGTGTGTGTGCGCACGCTCGTGTGTGTAGATTTCATACTATGAAAGAGTTGAATGCTTCCTAGACTACTTTGATTCAAAATTCAATGTATAACTAAATCTTACTTCCTCTTCCTCTTGTCACTGGCAAGTGCCATTCTATTGTCTGCTTTTATGAGTTTGACTATTTTAGATTTGTCACATAAGAGGAATCATTTAGTATTCACTTCACAAAAAACAAAGACAAACGAACAACTACAGAAGGACATAAGGAAACGTTTTGGAGGAGATTGTGTGATGGTCTCATGAGTGCATGTATATGTTCAAAGCTATCAAATTGTATACATTAAATACGTGCAGTTTTTGTAATCAAGTATAACTCAATAAAGCTAAAATATATTTTATATTATAATATCATATATATAATAATATATTTATATATTTTATACTGTCTGCTTGGCAGACAGTACCTAGATTTTTGTTCTCACATATATTCTACCACTCTAAGTAGTCTAATACTCCTTCCTCAATATGCTTACTTTATTTTTTGAAGTATAAACCCCCCACATCTGCTCAGAATTTCCTTAGATCAAATGGAACCACATTTCTAGGTAAAGTCAGAGATGGTGATGATTTATTTGCAAAGATTTTATCTCAGAAAAATTTAAAGTTTTGCTTCAGGCTTTCAGTAAAAAAACGGCATGCAAATCAGAAGAAAAAAGCAACTTTATATTGTAATCATATACTAAAATACTTCATCCTTGACTCCAGTCTAGACATGTAGAAGTTTAGGCAATTGTTAGATATTCAATCTCTCTCTCTTTCACTATCTCTTTCTCTATATATGTATGAAATGTTTTAATATGTAAAAACTTTATAAATAATAACTAAACTGACATGTTAAATATGATTAACTTCATTTTTATACAATTATTACTCCAACTTTGTCATTGAATTTCGCTAGGAAGTGAATTAACAAGACTTAGATTATTTTAGTTCATATGGTAAATTAGTACTAATTTTTCTATTGCCATTATTCGGAACAAAAACAAATTAATCTGCAATAACATTTGGCAGGGTGCAAGCATGCCAAGTTCACTCATTAAATTTAGCTTTTATAAATATGACATAAAATATAATTAATGACAAGACCACTTCATTGGTATATTCCATCATCAAGAGATATTGCTACCCTTAAAATTCTGTTCTGGATGTCAACATAGTGTCAAGTTATATAAATTTCCCCTACTTGCCATGTTCCCTTTTAAAGTAGTTATTGACACGGAGGACACTGAGTGATTTGACACAGCACAGGAAGCCTTTATTTGTTATCTTGAAATGGTTCTCATGCCTTGGACATAACTGGAGGTTTATGATTGGATGACAGAATTGTCAAATCCATTGCCAAACCTGCTAAGGAAACACACAATTCATACTGTTTTCCTTGTTTCATTTATTCATGTAACAATTCAATTTTATAACAATATTAGGTCCCATCAGACTTGAAGACAATCGTTGGAACTCTCTGGTTGTTAAAGGCACTTAACCTTTGGCCTCCCAATTTATTTTAGTACCCCAGGTATACTGGAAATCCAGAAGAGGAAAGAGCTGGAAATATTTGAATGCTGGAGTGAGAGGATTTGTAAAATGGAAAAGAGAATGAAATATTACCTATGTAGAGAGATTTATTAGGATGCATGTGTCCACAGTTATAAATGCTGAACAATTTAAATATCTATCAAATAGGAAGTCATGGGAACCCACAAGTTTTAGAATGGTACATTTCTAATATCCTGGAGAATTTATTAGAATTTTCACTTAATCATCTGTTAGCAGATTTACAAGCAGATTTTATTTGCCAACAAACTCTTTTACCTCGTTGACGATACAAAGATACAAAGGAAAAAATGTTCCCAGGCAAAGTATTTCAGTATATAGAAAGAAGAAAACAAAAACATATTCACCCAATTTAAGAATGTCATATAAAATACATTTATATATAATAAATACAAAATATACAAAATATATTTATATATCACAGTTTTTTAACAAATAGAAATTGGAAGTAGTAC
Organism: Physeter macrocephalus; assembly: GCF_002837175.3. Lineage (NCBI taxonomy): Eukaryota > Metazoa > Chordata > Mammalia > Artiodactyla > Physeteridae > Physeter > Physeter macrocephalus. The sequence continues at coordinate 32,183,073 of NC_041218.1, forward strand.
TTTGGTGAGACTAGAGTTCAGGATATGTGTGTATGCATTGGGGAGAAAGAATATAGCAGAATAAGTACAGGGATGAGAAACTTAGATTTTTTTTTTTTTTTTTAGATTCTTGATTTAACATTTTTTATATTGACATTTGAAAACAAACAGAAATAACACGTGATTCATAGAGTCACTAAGCTAGTTGGTGTCAGGTATCCTGTCTATTAATCGATTTCTCTTTCCATTTTCCTACATCTGAATTTAAAGTTTTAACAACTGGAACTGATTTGCTGTGCTTTTGGTAATAATTAATAATTTTATTATTTAGTGGATTTTATTTCAATAGCTACTTATACCAGACAATATAATTTGGGATAAAATTAAGTACAGAAATTAAACTAATATGCTATTATTTTCTTTCATGTTAAAATACAGAGAGAAAAGTTCTGCTTTCAATTAGGATTTAGAAAGCTACAAGAGGGCTTCCCTGGTGGCGCAGTGGTTGCGCGTCCGCCTGCCGATGCAGGGGAACCGGGTTCGCGCCCCGGTCTGGGAGGACCCCACATGCCGCGGAGCGGCTGGGCCCGTGAGCCATGGCCTCTGAGCCTGCGCGTCCGGAGCCTGTGCTCCGCAACGGGAGAGGCCGTAGCGGAGGGAGGCCCGCATACCACAAAAAAAAAAAAAAAATTAAAAATAAAATTAAAAAAATAAAAAATAAAATAAAATAGAAAGCTACAAGAGAAACCACTCATATGCTAACATGAAGATAATCTACAAAATCATAACTTTTCTTGAGTCCGTCAGAGATATGAGATCACAAGTCAGCCGGGTGAAGTAAATTCCAAAGTGCACCTCTCCAAGAAAGGAGAAGGCGTATAAACCATTTCAACTTTGGCAGACACAAGAAGAGATAAGAGCCGTAAAAGCAGGTAGGAAGAAAATAGGCAAAATTGTAATATAGATCATACACAAATCATCTATTTATGGACATATCAGAGATAATCTTTAGAATAATGGTGATTTCTATGTTCAAGTAAGTAGGTGGCAAGATGGAGAATTTTACTAGATAACTCTCTAAAATATAAATCAGAAAGAAATTTTAGAATTTAAATTTTCAAATATTGAAAGTAAGATGTCAATAGATGTGTTTAACAGCAGAATGAGCACAGTGTACAGGTTAGAGAATTAGAAGATCAATAGAAAATATCCAGACAGAATTAGAATCATGGAGAACAAAAATGATGGAAAATTCAGAAAAGACTGTAATATTATCTATCTATCTATCTATCTATCTATCTATCTATCTATATTCATTCCTCAGGGGGGTTAGAGACAGAATGGAAAAGTTTGATCTATAGTTTTTCAAAACTGAGCTAGAGTTTTTCAAAACTGAAATAAGATATGAACCACAGACTCAGCAGATTTATCCTGCTAGGACTCAGGCAGAATAAATGCATTATCTCCCTCTTGCACATCATAGTAAAACTAATGAAAATCAAAACAAAGAGAAAATACTTAAGTAGCCAGAGGAAAAAGATATTATCCTCAAAGGAATAGCAATAAGGCTACAGCTGATTTTATAAAGAAGATATAGAAGCCTCAGGAAAATGGAATAATTTCTTTAAAATGTTAAAAGAAATCAGCTGTCAACATACATTGCTATTTCTTTCAAAAGATTCTTCTAATTAAAGATGAAATAAAGGAATTTTCAGACCATCAAAATGAGAGATTTTATCACATTTTTTCCTGAGCTAAACTAAATACCAAATGAAGTTCTTCAGGCTAACATAGAGTTATTCCAGATAAAATATGGTAATATAGGAAAGCAGAAAGGTGATAAATGTAGATAAATATGAATAAATATTGACTATACAAAAGCAATAACAGTAAATCTAGTAGGGGATAAATATATATAAACTAATGTGGAGGGCAATAATAATACAAAATTTGGGAAAGTAGTAAGAAGAATTAAAGGTTTCTGAAGCAGTACCGTCCAATAGAACTGCCAACATTATGTAAATATTCTATTGTGAGGTGTCCAATAGGGCAGACTCGAACCACTGGTGCCTATTAAGCACTAGTAATGTGGCTAATACAACTAAGAAACTGAATTTTTTATTTTATTTGAGTTCAGTTCATATTAATTGGCTACATGTGTCTAGTGGTTACCATATTGAACATTAAAGTTCTAAAGATATTTGCATTGCCTGGGAAGGGGTAAAGTACTAATTCACACTAAGTTGTAAAAAAAAAAAAAAAGTGAAGGTGTAAGTTTTACTCTTAACCCCTAAATAAATAGTAAAAGAATTAATAACTAACAAACTAATAGAAGGTAAAGAATTCAATAATTTAAAAAAGTGTTTAATCTAAAAAGGTCAGTTATGAGAGACAAGGGAACAGAAAACTTGATAATACATAAAATAAACTGCAACATGGTAGGTATAAATCTTAATATTTCAATAATTACATTAACTTTAAATTCACTAATTACTCCAAATTGAAGACTCTTATCTGGTCTAGTTCTGAAATGGTATATGTATATGTAGTTTTTCTAAATTTTGTTTAACTCAGAAGTCTTACCTTGAGATTCCCATAGTATTGACAACCACAAGAACTATCTTTTCCTTTTAAACTCCAAAACTGGATCTTCTGCCATATTTTTATAATGTTTTATTGATAAATCACTTTCATTAATGTGTACACATATGTATATAGGATATATTTGATTATTCAAATGAAGAGGGGAAGGAAGGGAGAAAGGGAGGGAGGGAGGGAGAGGGAGGGAGGAAGGAAGGAAACAAATCATGGCTGCCTGCATAAAGAGAATGCTTCTAAATGTGGTGTTAATCTTGATTCTTTGATTAACTATTTATGCCTGTCAGATTCCCAGGCCCAAACCTAAATCTTATTTTGAGAACCAACACATTGCTTCTTAAATTTTTTTAATAGATGTTTCATCAAGACATCAAAGCAAAGCAAATTACACCTATTGAGTGCCCAGAGTGGGAGGAAAAAAATGAAAATTTACCCCTCCATGTGTCAGGTGGAGGTATTTTTTACAGTCACCTTCCTTATGATACTCTACATTAAGGCCAACTATTTTTTTGCCATGGCTACTTTAAAAATCATTTATAATCACACATCTGTTCATATCATTCCCTCATAGAAAGTAGCCCACAGGTTTTAAACTTAAGTTTGAAAGTTCTAAAGTGGTTAAACAGCTAATTAATTTTACAGGAAGATAGAAGTTGTTCTGTGGGTTATATTTTCTTGTATATTAAAGCCAGATAGTTTAGAAGCCAATCCTCTTAAAGCACTAAAAAGGCCAATTTTTGTTAAAGGCAAAACTACATAATTACCACTTAAATGCTGGAGAAATATAGGAAAGAATTCCTCCACCATCATCAAATTTATATCTCTATTAAAGATGCTAACTTTTCATTTTGTCTTTACATTTGCAAAATAATTAGGCTTTGCCTTTAGGAGTCAACAATTCAAAATCTTTAAGAATGGTACCAATTTCTGTGGATGTAACAGTCTTCTATGCACTTGTCAGAAGGCAAGAAGTATGTAATCTTGTGAAGAACTTAAAAAGATAAAAGAAAACAATTCACAGTAGGGAAGTTTCAGCAATTAAGTTTGACCTAAAGAATCTAAGAATTGAATGCACATCTGACTAGAGGTTGCTATGCAAGCAATGATTCAAATTGTCACTGATTTATTATATTCATCTTTACTATGAAGGAGGATTGCACAAGAAAGGTAATTGATTATTTCATAATCTTCTTTTAATCAGTAGAGCAACTTAAACTCGTACAATATTACCACTTTGTGGTTCATTCAATTTTATGTTGATCTCTCCTTTCCTCTACTGCTTATGTAGGTTTAAACACACACACACAAACAAACATACACACACACACAGCTTTGAAAAAGTTGATTTGCTGTGTGTCACTCAAACAACATAGTGGCAGAATTTAATTTCACATCCATGTCTCCATGCCTTTTAATTTCCTTCTTCCAACATTCCATAAATTTCTCCTTATAATAATTTTCTCTCACTGCAAGCTCATAGGAGTAATTAGAGTATTTACTATTTTATTTTGATTCAATAATTCATAAACCATGCCTCATTATATTGTATATGTAGAGTCATATACCTTCTCAGAATAAATGATTGACTTTCTCAAGGATATGAAGCCAGGTCTAATATCTTCTTTTCAATTTCTGTTTTTTATACCATACTATACTATTTTCCTTTAAGAGTAATGAATTATAAATCAGCAGATAAACCAAGCAATTTTATAAGGCAAAAATAATTTTAATAACTTTTTCTTTTGTCAATTTTCTGAGAATTTGCCCAGGTTTCTAGTGTTGGTGTGAAACAAGAAATCACAATCAATAGGAAATAAAAAGAAAGAAAAAAGAAAAGAATAACAATTATATAAGGGTAAAAAGTCATAATAATCAATACCATGGAGAAAGTATATATCACATAGTATAAAATTATACTTAATATTTCTGAGTGCAAAATTAGTACTAAGGCAAAGTCATAAAATATTATTGATATTCATATGACCCAAACAATTTAAATAGTTGAAGGTCAAAAGCTGGCAAAATATCTGAACACATTCCAGTGATTAAATTTCACAGACTTTTTTTTTACTTTTGCTATTAGAACATTACAGTTTTAAAAAACAATGTCTTTCCATTTAGAAGGAAAACTGTAAAGACATACATGCTCTTTTTGTAAAATAATTTAAATCCTCTTAACAAATGATACGTAGAGTAAATATTTTGGAACTGTTATTTTGTTAGTTAGCGCCTTCTTAGAAGCAGATGTCAAAATGGGGTCATATGTGCCAGATATTTATTGGCAAAACACCAGTAAAAAATAAGGAGCAGGGAGCCCAAGAAGGCAAGGAAAGCCTTAAGACCCCTCTACAGATCAAACCTCTATGGGGGAGAGAAAGGAAGGAGGATCGTCTGGATAGACTCTCAGTTTTGTTTTGTTTTTTTGTGTGTGTGTGTGTGGTATGCGGGCCTCCCTCTGTTGTGGCCTCTCCCGTTGCGGAGCACAGGCTCCGGACGCGCAGGCCCAGCGGCCATGGCCCACGGGCCCAGCAGCTCCGCGGCACGTGGGATCCTCCCAGACCGGGGCGCGAACCCGGTTCCCCTGCATCGGCAGGCGGACGCGCAACAACTGCGCCACCAGGGAAGCCCCTAGACTCTCAGTTTTAAGAAAGTTTCAGCCAGGCTTATGGGAAGTCCTTGAGCCAAAGATGCTCATTAGAGGTTTCCCAAATTTCCCATCAACGTATAGGAAAAGCTCTGTTTCTGTGGAAAACTATACTTATTTATAGCTCACCCTTCCATGTGATCTGATTCTATGGGGGTTTATAATCCGTAAATTGTAGATCACTGATAGCAATGCAAAATAATTGTTGTCTCTAAATGCAAATAAATATTTGGATTGGAGAAATAACCCTTCCCCAGTTGAGGAAAAAAAACAGTTTTGTCTCCATTTGCATATTCATTTCAATATAAATTTGTCTATTATTTGATTTCTCCTTTGAAGCAGTTATAACATCAACTTGATTTCCTTATTATAAGCTTAATACAGTTTTTAACACGTGTTTACTTGAGAGTAATGATTTCCTCCTTTAATTTTTTTTTCTTTTAAGTCTTTGGAGATTTTTCACCATGCTGTCCAGTGGTTTCCCTTAACAGAGTCTGGTAAACTCTGTCAATAGAGAAGAATAATTCATGGTCAGTTAAAGCCCAAGCACATCTTTTCTTGTCTCCCAGAGATAAATTCAAAGCATCATTAGAACTTTGCTGACTTTTTCTCCTTTTAATTTTCCTCTCTATACTTCTGTGTTTTCTTCTTGCTTTTGTTGTTTTGGCTCACTTTGTGGAGAGAGTTCTTTTACTTGAAAAGCTATTATTGTCAAAACCCACAAAATACATCAACTGCTTCTTCTGCTTGACAATCTTCAGATATTTTAAGATGCAATGGTGTCTCTGCTTGATATGTTCTCCTGAGCCTTCACAGCATCTTTAACTTTTTCCTCACACAGACCCTCCAAACTACTGGGTGAATAATGATTTTCAATCATTTCTCTCAGTGGAGCATTTACAACTACATTTAATGCACCACCTCTAGAATGATAAACACAAATTCACAGTAGAAGAGTAAGTTTCCTATATCTGGACACTAAATCACTACAAATGCAGTTGAATGTGTTGGGGATTTTTTGTTTGTTTTTGTTTTGTTTTGTTTCGAGCAACATATCTATTTACTTCCTCACTTTCATCAGAACTAGTAGCCAAATATAACTTCCTCCTGCCAATCCAAACCTCACATCATTCTGAAATTATGTATATTTTTGAAAATAGAAATATAAAATATTACAGACAGTCCTGCATTTCATCTCTTTGATTTCAGCTAATCATTATAGCTCTTATGAGCTCCACACTCTTGGCATACAGGATGTCTTCACATTTGGAAACACACAATAGTGTCCTCTGCCCCAAGATCTTCATATTTACTGTTCTCTCAGCCCTAAAGACCCTTTCCAACACCACCCCACCCAACACACACTTGCTTAACTCCCTTCAACTAGCTTGTTAACTTTTACTTATTCTTTACCTCTTACTCTAAAGATAACCCTGGAGGGCCCCAGTGAACACTCAGAATGGGTTACTAACAGTTCTATGCTCTTCTTACACACTGAAGCCCTCATCTGTAACACTGAGTTGACATCTGTGTCCCACACCAAGCAGAGAACTCTGCAAGTACGAGTGCCATGTTGTTTTCTCCCCTGTTGCAGCCCAGGCAGCCAGCAGAAGGTCTGACACCCAGTAGGCACTCAGTAAGTAACTACTGAGTGAGAGTCAATGTGACTTTTTTTTTTACTATGCAGTATGTCAGCTCTATCTGTTGTCATTCATCCATCTCTCTAATAACCATTAAGATAATAAAGAATTTCAAATAGACAATGGTATTCTAGAACATTTCATTAACATTTTTAGACAATATAGTAGCTATGCTATGAATCTTCTTATTTGTTCTACTTTCTCTAGATGGATTTCATAACACACTGTCAAAAGTGATCATAAAATTATAATATACTATATCTATAATATTTTTCTTAGTGCTTAAAAGCACATGAATCTATGGAATGGGATATAGTGAAAAGAACATAAATTACAGGATCAGTTAAACTTTTACTGGCTACATAATCTTAGAGTAATTATTATAATTTTTTAATCTATTAGGAGAAAATTACTAAAACACATATAATAGATTCTTTTAGGAATTGAATAAAATGTTAATAGGTCTCACCACCCCAATCACCTCTCTGCCCAAATATGTTACCCCTCTCCAGAATTCTGATTCCTCCCCCAGTTTCTTTGATACATGAAAGATTACAAACATAGATACAACTTCAGCAAGGTTTTCAGCAGCACAAAAATAATTTGTCTCTATCTGGGACTTTGAATCTACTTAAAAACAGTGAATGGCCCTCATATTTTCAGTCCTATCTTTCATGAATTGTCTTGTCCTTCAAGTTTGAAGACTGATCTATATAAAAGAGAAAAGAACAAAAGAAAAGAAGAAGTTGTGCAGTTTTGCTTGCTATTTTTAATCTTTTAATGTTAGGTTATGTTCCCCAACCATTTGCCCCATCCTTCCTTTGTTCATTTTATTACTTCTAAATCTGCAGACACATTCTGTTGCGTTTAGCATTTAGCATTTTTCAAAATCCCCAATTCTTCAGGTTTCCTGAGGCTATTCTTAGAGATACACAAAAGTATAAAAATCTTTATCAACATTTATATGTTCCCTTTGTAAAACCTGAACATTTTCTTTCACAATTTGAGCTTAACAAAATGATCTCTAGACTAACGTGATATCTTTAGATGATTTTTTTTCTATCTCTGAAATTTTTCACAACTGCAGAGTTTGTATTTTAGCAACATTCTATTCTTCAGCTCTATTCTAGAATGTCTAATACTACACTATTTTGCATAATTATTTAGTATTTTTTAAACTGTTTATTGAAATGTAATATATACCCAAAAAGTACAGAAATCATACATGTATGACTCAGTGAATTCTCACCAAGTGAATACATCCATATAACCAAAAGCAATTCAGAAAGTAGGACATTTCAGGCATCCAAAATGCCTTTATTCAGTCATTCCCTGATTTTCCTCCTAAAAAAAGTAACTGTTTTCCTGACTTCTAATGCCTTAGATTAGCTTTTGTGTTTTGTAATTTACATAAATAGATCATATACCATGTTCTCTTTTGTTTTTGGCTTTTGCTCAGCCTATAGGTAAGATTTATTCATAGTGTGGTACAATAATTCATTCACTTTCATTGTTGTATAGTATTCCACTGTATAAATATACCAATCATATTTATCCATTCTATCATCAATAGACATTTTAAGTTGTTTCCAGCTTGGGGCCATATGCATTTCTTGTGGGGAAAATATGGATGAATTTCTGTTGGGACTATACCTAGAAGAGAAATTGCTAGATCATAGGTTATGCATATATTCAGATTTAATAGATCTGTCAAACTGTTTTTCAAAATAGCTGAACAAATTCACACACCTACCTGCAGTATAGACTTGTGCTAGCATGATATATCTTTCTCAGTCCCTTTACTTCTAAGCTGATATAGTCTCTATATTTAAAGTGGGTTTCTTGCACACAATATAGAGTTAGGTCTTGTTTTGTTTTTTATTTTTAATTGACTCTGACAGTCTCCACCTTTTAATTGGTATACTTAGATCATTCACATTTAAAGTGATTCTTGATATATGTGGTTTAATAGCAGCCAGATTTGTAACTATTATCCATTTGTTGCCCTTGTTCTGTGTTGTTTTTTGTGTCTTCTTCTCTTTCTGCCTTTCCTCGTTTTAATTGAGCATTTTATGTAATTCCATTTTCCTCTCCTCTCTTAGCATATCAATTATATTTCTTTTTTAAAAAAAATTTTTTGTGGGTGTCCTAGAGTTTCCAAATATACATTTATGACTAATCTAAATCCGCTTTCAAATAACACTCTACCACTTCATAGATAGTGTAAGTACTTTATAACAGAGTATTCCCAATTCCTCCCTTCTGAGGTGACATTTGATGACAGATTGAAATCATATTTGTGTAATCAGAGTTCAGGCATACAAAATGGAGTTGGGTGGCCATTGGGGTCCTGGTTTCAGATGTGTCCCTGTACAACTGAGAGCTTGAACTTTTTGTTAACTATACCAAACCCAAGGACACAAGCCATTTTGAAGCAACATCTTCTAGCTGCAACCTTGTGATCTCAAGATTCTTCCTTCTTGTAACTATGCAACCATTGTGGATTCCAACCAATCCCTGCTTAACAAGCACCCTTACTTCTTGCCTGCTTCAGTTATAATTCTTGATTAAAAAAAAAAAAACAAAAAACTCCTGGAACTAAATGTGTCCTTGCAATTTTTGCCTTTATAAAACTTTATCCATTTTGTAGTCCAGCAAAACACAATTCATGTGCTTCTTGAATCTGTGTCTCCAGACTACAGTCCTAACAAAGCCCAAATAAATGCTTCTTTATTTCAGTTATGTCTCCATTTCTGAAATTTTGGTTAACGCATTGATGTCATTCATTTCGTTTATTCACAAGCTCTAGTCATCACTATAATCACTGTTATTATTGGTTTGCACAAACTGTTTTCCATTAGATCAAACATAAGAAAAAAAAGGTTATATTTTATCTTCATTTGTTTCTTCTCTAACACATTTTCTTTCTTTATGTAGATCTGTTTGTGACCTATATAAGTCTTCTCTCTGAATAAATTTTATTTCGTGCAAGGCAGGTTTATTGACCACAAATTCCCTCAATATTTTTTTTTCTAAAAAGTTATTTTTTCTCCACTTTTGAAGGATAATTTCACTGGAATTCTAGGTTGGTAGTTTTTTCTTTCAACATTTCCAAATGTTTTTGGTGATCTGAGGCTACGTTACTTCTATGTCCTCTCTGAAAAATAATAACCAGATAACTTCATGAATACATTTTCCTAATATATACAGAATAATTGCTAACATATATTGGATAATGATTTTGTGCCAGACTCTTTTCTATGTGCTTCATATATACCTGCTCATTAATCCTCACAACAATCCTGTGAGGTAGATATTATGATTATTGCAGGTGCGGAAATTAAAGCCTTTAAGTAACTTGCCATGTATCACCCAGGTATCAAGTGACAAACTACCTTGCTATGCTGCCTCCTGATTCAAAGTATCCTGGTATGTTTGACTATATCAAATACCCAGCTAGTGTGGTCCTTTTAAAAATCGTCTTTCCATTACTAAAATGTCTTTAATAATATTGCTGTACATTGTCCCACCACTTCAGTCGTTTCAGATAACAACCTGAAAACCCTAGCAACGGTTCAGGTCTTGCACTGTTCTTTTAGAAATTCTTCTCCTGCTCTCATATAGGGTACTAAATCCTTCAGCTGAGGTCATTCTAATGTAACTAAATGAAAATCCACTGACTATTTAGAGGCAGCAGTTTGTTAATATGATTAGGAGTTTGTCTTTCTCCCACTCAGATTCAGTCAATATTTCCTGAACTGAAAGATGTTTAACTATCAGCAAAGCCTGGAATCATGGCTGCCACAGACTGCCTGAGCAATGAGACAGCAGAGAGGGGAATATTCACTGGAAGTTTTCTCCACATGCTCGACAGCTATGCCACTTACAGTGTGCTCTGGGGACTAGCAGAATCAGCATCACCTGGATGCAGAATCCCAGTCTTCACCCAGACCTATTGAATCCTCATTTTATCAAGATCCCCAAGTAATTTGAATGCTCATTAAATTTTGAGAAGTACTGCTCTATTGACTATACCCGAAGTGGTTCTTTAGAGGTCCTCTGGAGCATTGAACACTGTCAGCATTTGCTTTAAGAAAATGGGTAAGTTATAATAGTTGTCACCAAACTTTTTGATCATGTACCACAATTAACATTTTTTAGCATATATGATTAATTTCTGAATATTCTTTATAAATTAGATATGTGTATTAGTATAATAATGTATTTTGTACATTATAAATATATGCACAAAGCAGAAATGGAAAAGGATGAGATAAAGATAAAATAATAAACAATATTTTATTTTATTTTTTAATAATAAAAATATTGTTTATTTTAGAAAACTTGCAGAATATAGGAAAGACAAATGTAAATGTATACCTCATTCATAGTCCCACCACTCAGGGATGTCACTGTGAACATTGCCTGGTTTATACATATAAACAATATTTTAAATGGTTAATATTGTCACTAAAATATTTAACTTTCATTAAAATTATTGATAATTAATATGCTATATATTACAAGTATTTATATTTATTATAAGATATTAATAATTGATAAATATAGCTAGATATTCAGAATTTTAAAAATTATTTAACATTGTGATGCATTCATTTAAAGGTATAATTCTAAATTCAGATTATTTCTATACTTAATTTTAATGACTATTATATCAATATATACAATATACAAAATATAAATGTGGTAAAAATCACATAAAATGGTAGTAGATGTAAATCTGTCTCTATCTCAAAGCATCTTATTTTGAGCAGTTACTGTAAAATTAATCACATTATTAGTATATCTAGGCTATAACGTGGCTAATGAAAAACACTGCTTGGAAGAGAAGTGTGAAATCTGCCTTTTACATTTTGTTTGTGTGTTTTTGCACTATTGGTATTATTCTTAGTGGGATGACTATTCATATGAAATCTTTGAAGTCACTTGTTGATTTGCTATATCTGTAAATCTACCTAGTAGAGCATCTGTAAGCTGTGATATATGCATGATGTTGAAACCAAGTGAACAAATATGGGCTCCACCCCACCTCCTGCTGGGAGCTCCTGCTCTTTCATTCCAGTTTACCTCAAACAGTGTGTGAGACACATAATCTTCTGTAACATGTACCCAGTGGGTTTAACAGTGTGCCTTCATACATTTTAAAGTTGTGGGGTATTTCTTAAGTTCTCTTTAAAAAATAAGTATATATGAAAACTCTGATAAATTATTTTACCTTCCAATACATATCCATTTTGGATACTGAGATGAAGCCTCCAAATGCTAGAAGGTAAGAAAGGCAAGGAGGACTGAGCCAAACCAATATGGGAGAGGGGAGTGGGACAGTTTGTGTAAGCCCCAGGAACATGGAGCACCTCAGGTAAAGAATTGAAGCAAGGGAAGTAGTTAGGGGTCATAACTCAAAAACAACAAGTATACAGGAAGTCCAGTCCCATTCCATTTGGGAAGAAACCTCTCAGGAAACAAGATTGGTAAGAATGGAATGGGAAGTATCATGTAGTCAACAGGTGGCAGTACAGACAGACAGGGAGAAGAATAGGAAAATCTCCAAAACCTAAAAGATATTTGAAAAAAACCCAGCAGTTTGAGCTCCTTACAGGGGCAAATAGAGAAGCTGCTATATGATACTATCTGTGAAAACACTGAGTCTCATTTCTCATGCAGAGAGCAAATTAAATAAGTACTTTCTATTTCTGTTAATTAGCAATGCAACGTTCAAATCAGTCAACAGATAAAAAGTTTATTGAACATCTGTGAGATAGAACTACTGTAGTCCTGTCTTTCCTCTAAAAGCCTCAAACTGATTAGGGAGAAAAAACACAGAGAGAAACTGGAATAACAAACTTGTCACTATATAATAATACTTACAATTCATCAAGCATCTGTCATGCACCAGGAAGAGTGTTAGGTGCTTTACAACATAATCAAATATATAGCAACTCAGTGAGGTTCATGCTATTAGGTTTATATTATAGTTAAGCAGAGCCCATAGAGGTTAAGCAACCCGCTCAAGGCCTTATCTACACAGACACTAACTGACAAAACTGATATGTGAATCCAAGAAGCACACTAAGCCTTTGCTCATAAACATCAAGTTCCATGGGCTACCAATACAAAAATTAGCCACTAAATAAGTGACATAGAAAGCAAGAGCTATAAGAATTGTGATGTGTGAAAATTTTTCATAGATAATATATTGAACAGTCAGAAGCTGGTGGTCAATTTCAGGTTTACTGTGACCCCCTGGATTCAATGACTCTACCTTACTTTGCTTCCCAATGTGAACAAGGATAAAGTTAATGGTGTATGACTAATGCTATCATAAATTTCCAGCCACTACTGAGCTATTTGCAAGCTACTTGTCACTATACACTGAGTTTACTCACCCCAACTCCCTTTCTTATTATCCACCACAAACTATTTCTTTATGACTTTGTGCTTCACCATGAGCGAAACACAGCAAACACAAGCAAATTCATGAAGTTCGCCTCTGCACTCCAGGTGGTTGATGTGTGCCAGGTTTGAGAAATTCCATAAATTTATGAGTGCCTGTTGCTAAATACCTGCTTAATCTTACTCCTACAGAATGACCTTGAGAGTTTCATCTCAACACTGGTCATAATTTACATGGTATTAAATCAAAGAGAAAGAAGTTTTCATCCCACCAATTATAGTTTATGCTCATGAAACCCAGTTATAAACAAAACTAAATTATGAATGCAACATCTCTAGAATAAAAAGGCCAAATGTAATGGGATGTTTGTACCTTGTGTAGTATCGGTTTTAGTGCTTTAGCTGAATAGCATTACTCGGTTAGGTTTTAAGAAACTAGATTTAATAGTACTATTTTCAAAGATGTCTCTAGAGGCACTCCAGATATGTGAGATATTTCATGCAGTTTTAAAACTGCAATTTTGACAAATGAGGGTAATTTAGAAGAAGTAAAGTAAAAAATCTTGAAATTATATGATAATAAATAATAAAAGTAATTAAATGCTGATTAGTCCAGAAAAGAAAACACAGATGGAAGAAGCCTTCTTCAAACATTTGCATATCACTTTCATTCACTTCAATCTGCATGCAAATCATTATCCATTTCGAGGTTCAAGCTTGCCTTTTGTGTTGATCTTCCTGCTCCTGTCTACAGCTGTTCTAATCAGAGGCCTTCTCTTTGAAGGTTTTCTTAACATTCAACCTCACCCATGAGAGTCATGGGTCCCTTTGTGCAACTTAAGAACTGTAGATGTACTTCCATCAACCATCGATCTCATTGGCTATGACTGCTTATTTGACTTGCTCACTTTTCAGGATAGAGATTTTTAATATCCATTTCTACATTTAGGATCTGATACAAACTTTGCTTGTTAGATATGTGGTAGATGAATGAATAGATGAATAAGTGAATGCATGAATTCATAAGGAAGGAAAAGTGGACTTGCACTCTGTTGCTCTCATGTGTCCTTCAGCCAATAAGTGGAAAGATAAGATTACCACATTTAGCAAATAAAAATATAGGATGCCCAGTTAAATCTGAACCTCAAATAAACAAGAAATAATTTTAGTATAACTATGTACCAAATATTGCATGGGCATTTTATCTGGCAACCCTAAAAATATAAAGACACAGATTCCAGCTCACTCTAAGAAAACAAACAAAAAAACAAAAACAAAAACAAAAAAATGGCTTCTAGAAACGTGGTTAGTACGGAGAACTTTTCCAGGAAGCAAACTGCAAGACCCTCTTGTTTGAGCGTGGGACGAATGTCAGAGGAACTCTGGATATATCTTTGCATTGGGTGAACCCTTTCATGTCCCCTTCTTATTAAGCAGCATATTTTTGACAAAATTTGCACACAAATATACCTAGGCATTGAGAGTGAATATATTCCACAAGCAAATTTCACATTTAAGTGGTTCTTTTAACAGCAAAACCCTATTCACCACACACCTGTCAGTTTCTTTTTGAAGACTAACTTAATATACAGTGCATTGCTGATATATTTTACTTAAGTTTAGGTTCAGGTTAACCAAACTACTTAATTCTAATTCCACCTCTGTCCTAAGGGGTGTCCTAAGGTGGGTTATTTTAACTTTGTGCCATAGCTATGAAACACAAATTCTATTACCTGCCTCACTAGGTACCCTATGGGTTGATGGGTTCAGTACAGTCAAGAAGTGCATTGCTATGAGAAACAAAGTTATCAGTATTATTACAGTACAGCTAGTTCGCGTCTTTATTACAAATTCTCTTTCTTTGCCTTAATTTTCCATTTTTATCAACTGTGATTTCCAAAGATATGAATAAATTCTAAAGGATTTAAATCCAAAGAAAAAATTATTGTACAATTTAAGTATTGACAATAATAATAATAATAATAATATAATGACACAAAATAGCAGGCCTACCTGGAAGTCAATTAGCTACAAAATCATATTAAAGTATTTCAAAATAACAGAAACATATATAGCAAACAATAAAAACAACATTCTTCAGAACTCTAATTATGATGTGCAAAATAATTATAATATACAAAGATAAGGTTATAGATATACCTAATCATATGAGTTTGAACTGCATGAAACTGCCATTTTTTTACCTACAAAAATGACTTTTTCATGTGGTTCAAAGCAAAAATAAGCTATTGCCTCTGAATTTCCATAAACAATGTCTTGTATTTTTTTCTGGGAATATTTTTCATCAGAAAATTTATATTTAAATGCAAAATAATGGGAAAATAATTCAAATATAATGGTCTTTTAAAGTTTCTGAGAAAGGCAAGAATAGTAGTAGAATTCTTATTACATAGTGCTTGTAAAATAAGTTTAGTCTATAAAGAGTTAAATGAGGAAATTGAACATTTTAATTGACTGGCATAGGCTGATTCTATATAAAATTCCATCACCATGCTGTTATTCTACTAGCATTTATGAAGCTATCACTGTGTGTAATTCTAAGCATAATTCTAAGTGCTCATTTAACACCCACAATTTTTTTTAAGATTGACAACAGATATGCACACCTGTCTTCTGAATGTCAACTGTTTTATTATGACTATTTACAGAAAAGGAAACTTCAGAACAAAGGCATAAGTAATGTGTCCAAAATTAAACAATTAATTAATGAAATAGGAGGGATTCAAATCAAAGGGTTTAATATCCAAAGCAAATCTTCTTAGTAACTGTGCTGCTTAAATTGTACAGCAATCTATAGGAAATTTCTATTGTTATGAAAAAACATATATTTGGCTTCTTCCTATACATTTTTTTAGTTGTAATAGGGTTGCCAGATAAAATATAGGAGACCCATGAATTTTAGATAAATGGAGTGGTTTCTTTTAGTATAAGTGTATCTCATTTACTATTGGGGACCTACGTATTCTAAAACTTTATTCATTATCTGAAATTCAGATTTAACTGGGTGTCGTATTTTAATTTGTTAAATGACAACTTTCAATTTAAAAATAAATTGATACACAAAAGTGAGCTTTGACATCATGTTTCACTGATATTTTCTTACATATGGCCATTTCACCTAAATAGCATTTTTACCAGTTAGATTCCAATTTTTTTTCAAATTGGCAACAGATAAGCACACCTGTCTTCTGAACATCAGTAAAATGTTGCAAAAAGTTTTCCTGACTCTATCATTAATGTCCTTTAGTTAAATCTGACCCAAAAAGATTATTATTAATTGAAATAATTATTAAGACATAATCAAAGATCAATCTAGATTTTTGCTACTTAATTAAAACCTTAGGCTTTAGGCTACAAACTGAATTTTTAAATAAACTTTTAATTTCAGAATAGATGTGGATTTATAGAAATGTTGAAAGAATATTAGAGTTCTCCAATACTCCATGCCCAGTTTCCCCTATTGTTAACATTACTATGGTATGTTTTCACAACTAATAAAATTAATACATTATTAACATCTGAAGTTAATACTTTATTAATTGCCCTATTTTTAAGTTTTAATATCTGAGAACACAAAGCAAAGGAAACTACAAACAAGACAAATAGACAAGCCTCAGAATGGGAGAAAATATTTGCAAACGAATCAAGGGACAAAAGATTAATCTCCAAAATATATAAACAACTCACGCGGCTCAATATTAAAAAAACAAACAACCCAATCCAAAATTGGGCAGAAGACCTAAATAGACATTTCTCCAAAGACATACAGATGGCCAAGAAGCACATGAAAAGCTGCTCAACATCACTAATTATTAGAGAAATGCAAATCAAAACTGCAATGAGGTATCACCTCACACCAGTTAGAATGGGCTTCATCAGAAAATCTACAAACAACAAATGCTGGAGAGGGTATGAAGAAAAGGGAACCCTCTTCCACTGTTAACGGGAATGTAAATTGATACAGCCACTATGGAGAACAGTATGGAGGTTCCTTAAAATACTAAAAATAGAATTACCATATCACCCAGCAATCCCACTACTGGGCATATACCCAGAGAAAACCATAATTCAGAAAGACACATGCACCCCAATGTTTATTGCAGCACTGTTTACAATAACCAGGTCATGGAAGCAACGTAGATGCCCATTGACAGACTAATGGATAAAGAAGTTGTGGTACATATATACAATGGAATATTACTCAGCCATAAAAAGGAATGAAATTGGGTCATTTGTAGACATGTGGATGGATCTAGAAACTGTCATACAGAGTGAAGTAAGTCAAAAAGAGAAAAACAAATACCATATATTAACACATATAGGTGGAACCTAGAAAAATGGTACAGATGAACCGGTTTGCAGGGCAGAAATAGAGACACAGATGTAGAGAACAAACGTATGGACACCAAGGGGGGAAAGTGGTGGAGAGCTGTTGGGGGTGGTGGGATGAATTGGGAGATTGGGATTGACATGTATACACTAATATGTATAAAATAGATGACTAATAAGGACTTGCTGTATAAAAAAAAATACAAAAATTCAAAAAAAAAATCTGAGGACAATACTTTATTGATTTCCTTATTTTTGTACACAGTGTCCTCTTTCTGTTCCAGGATTCCATTCAGGATAACATGTTAGTTGTCACATCTCCTTAGCTTCGTCTTGGCTGTGACACTTTTTTAGACATTCCTTGTTTTTGATTACCTTAAGGATTTCTAGGAGTATAGGTCAGGCATCTTGTACAATTTTCTTCATTCAGATTTGCCTGATGTTTTTCTCATGGTTATATAGGAGTTATGAGAACTTGGGAGAAAGACTACAGAGGTAAAGTGATATTCTCATCACATCATATCAAAGGTACATGCTACTAGAATCACTTATTATGTTACCTTGGGGTAGTGTTTATCAGTTTTCTCTGCAGTAAAGCTATCCTTTTTTTCCCTATTTTCATACTGTACTCATTAAAAGAAAGTCATTATGTGTACTCCACATTTAAGGGGCGAGAGGTTGTGAGGTGCTGTAGTCTAAATGTCTGTGCCGTCCCAAAATTCTTATGTTGAAATCCTAACTCCCAAAGGTGATAATATTCGTGGACGGTGCCTTTGGGAAGTACTTCTTTAGTCATGAGGGTGAAACCCTCATGAATGAGATTAGTGCTCTTATAAAAAGGATCACATAGAGCACCCTAATCCCTTTCACCATGTAAGGATAAAATGAGAAGTCTGTAACCCAGAAGAGGGCCCTCACCTGACTGTGCTGGCACTTTGATCTTGGACTTTCAGCCTCCAAAACTATGAGAAATAATTTCAAGCTTATTTATAAGCCACCCACTTATAAATCATTGTGGGTTTTTGTTATAGCAGCCCCAACAGACTAAGACAAAGGAGGATAGCTACATAAATTATTTGGAATTCTTCTGCAAGGAAGGTTTGTCTATTCTCTCCATTCATTCATTTGCTCATTCATTTATTCAATAATTTACATTGGTTATTTATTTTGTACTTTAGGTTATAAGCCAATACTATATTATTTAATTTATTGCTCAATATTTCTAGCTTTGGCATTGGGAGCTTTTCCGTTGATTCTTGTGTCCCTTTGACATACCCCCAGCATTTTGTTTTTTTAAGCACTTCCTTACTTTCTGACACAAGAAGCTCCAGGTTCAAATTTTTCCAGATTTTCCAATGGGACTCTTTCCATTGGCTCATATATCCCTTTGACACATCCCCATCACTATTTTGCTTTGTTTGGGGCATTTACTTTCTGACACTGCAAGATGCTCCAGGCTCATCTTGTATATATTCCCTGCCTGAAACTTTAAAATCAGCCATTTCTCCAAGATGCCCTGGTTCATTTTATTGGTGTATGATATCAGGAACCAAGATCTGGGTGCTAGGTGTACTTGCTGCTATAGGAGTATCATTGTCTTCAGTCTCTCCCAACAGGCAGAGCTAGGACATATATGAGTGTATACTAACCTTTGTATGTGCACACATCTATATCTATATCCATCTATATCTATATTAAGGTAAACATGAGTTCATACTGAAATCTCTGATTTTCATCCAGTACCACATGGTTTATTCTAGACTCTCCCTCACCCCTTGTAACCCTCACTCCCAACAGTAAGAAACCTTGCTCTCATTATCTGCCGTTCACCTACTTATTTGTTCAACTCCAATATGCATGTACAGTGGTTTCAGAATTGTTAATCCATACCCTCATGCAAAACATGATAGAGAACAGTGATTATGTACAGTTCCTAGACTTAGAGTTCCACTAATTTCCAGAGGTTCTTATATTGGCATCTTTCTTTTTTCATCCCCTTCAGTGAGGTTATGTCATGCATTGTAATATAGATTCTTTTATCATAGCCTGCATTCCTCCTGTGATCACCCAATCTCTTAATTGATTTTTTTAATTATTTGCATATAATTAAGGTCAACTCTTTGTAGTCTAATGTTCTATGGGTTTTAACAGATGTATAGTGCCATGTGTCCAGTATCATACAGAGTTGTTCTTCCTAATAAATTCCCTAGGTTTTAACTTTCCCTTCTTCCCCCAAGGTCCCTGCCACCACTGAGCTATTTGCTATCTCTATAGCTTTGCTTTTCCAGAATGTCATATAAATAGAATAATAAAATACGTAGTTTTTTATATTGCTTCCCCTCACATAGCAATATGCATTTCTGATTTATCCATGTTTTTGTTGACTTGACAGTTCATTGCATTTTATCACTGAAGAGTACTCCATCTTATAGATGGACCACCTATTGAAAGACATCTTGATTGCATCCAGCTTTTGGCAATCACAAATAAAGCCACACATGCAGGATTTTTTGTAAACACAAGTTTCCAAATCAGTCGAATAACTAGAAGTGTCATTGCTAGATAGACAGTTTGGTAAGTTAACATTTAGTTTTGTAAGAAACTGCTAAAGTCTTCCAAAATGGGTGAATCATTTTGCATTTCCACCAGCAATGAATGAAACTCCTATGTTCTATACACTCACTGCCAGTTGATATTATCAGCTTTTAATACCTCTTACAGAGCAGGTCTGCTGGCAGTAAATTTCCTAGGTTTCTGTTTGTCTGAAAAGTCATTATTTTTCTTCACTTATGAAGAATAATTCTAATTCAGTAGCTTCTTCTTTCAACACTTTAAAGATTTCACTATACCCTCTTCTTGATTGTATGGTGTCTGATGAAAAGTCTGATGATGAACTGTTATCCTCGTCCCACTCCTTGACCAACTTTCTTCAAGATTTTCTCTTTGTGTTTATTTTTCTGCAGTGTGAATACGATATGCCTAGGGTTTTTGCTTTTTTAATCCTGTTTCATATTTTCTAAGCTACTTATATCTGTGACTTGCTGTCTGTCATTAATTTTTGAAGGTTATTAACCATTATTAGCTCAAATATTTCTTTTGCCCCATTCTCTTTCTTCTTGTACTGATATTCCAGTTATACATATATATATTATATATACATAATATATGTGTGTGTGTGCGCGCTACACATTTGGGTATCATCCCACAGTTCTTGGCTCTTCTGTTCCTTTCATTATTTTTTTTCTTCATACTTCATTTGAGAAATTTCTATATTCACCTATCTTCAACATCACTGATTCTTTCCTCAGCTGAGTTGCACCTACTATGAGCCCATCAAAGACATTCTTCACTTTTATTACTCTATTTTTTATTTCTATCATTTATTTTTTAAATTTTTATTGGAGTATAGTTGATTTACAATGTTTTGTTAGTTTCAGGTGTACAGCAGAATGAATCAGTTATACATATACATATGCCCACTCTTTTTTAGATTCTTTTCCCATATAGGCCATTACAGAGTATTGAATAGAGTTCCCAGTGCTATACAGTAGGAACTTATTAGTTATCTATTTTATATATAGTAGTGTGTGTATGTCACTACCAATCTCCCAATTTATCCCTTCCCACCCCGTACCCCCTGGTAACCATAAGTTTATTTTCTACATCTGTAACTCTATTTCTGTGTTGTAGATAAGTTCAAACAGATGAACTTATCTATCATTTATTTTTATTATTTCTTTTAGTTTCCATTCTTCTATTTACATTAACCGTATTGTCTTGCATATTGTCTACTTTTCCCATTAGAATCCTTAATATATTAATCATAGTTATTTTAACTTCCTTGCCTGTTAGTTCTAACGTCTGTGAACAACAGTCTCCAGCTCACATTTTATCCTCATTTCCCTGACTTTAAAAAGTGCCGGTTATTTTCTTTTAAAATTATCTCGTACAAGCCCCCTATATACTATACTGCATATCACAACTTAACTTCACAGCTTTCCACCTGTAGGCTTTTTACATCATACATGTTATTTAACATAATAATATGAATCAGGGTTCAGTCAGGAGACAAAAACAACACCTATGATTTAAACAGAAAAAAATAATATAAAGAATTGTTAACTAATAGAAAACAGTTACTGAAAAGAGCAAAGAAGGATCCTAAGAGGTGCAGGAAGCAGCTACTATGTTTGCAGAAGAATATGTTAGGAAGGAATTTAGGACAGGGTAGATACTCAAGTCCTAGATTCAGATATATCATTAGAGGCCATGACTTCTATGGAAATATACAACTCTTTAATAGAGAATAAATTTACAAAGGACATGGACAAAGCTTAACTGTGAGGGCCACTGAGTTGAGTACTATTGGCCATGCACAAACCACATACATACACATATCACACTAATGCATAGACTGCCACTCAGAAAAGAGCACACTGGAAGAATGAAGGAAAGTCCCTTCACCCTACGCTAGACTTGCAGAGTCCTTTCACTACTGTTGGCAAAACCTACTATCATCCAAACTAGAAAAATAGAAATGTGTGCAGTGCCCATCTCTAATATCACAAACTAGAGTAAAGGAGAGTGGATTTGGAGCCGGGGGTCAATAGATTAGTAACTGGCACAGTAATAACTTTTCTGACTCTTTTCTATAATGGAATATATATTGCTTTTACATTTGGGGTTTGGCGACAGTCATAAAATGATGTACAGAAAAGTCTCATCACTTGTATTTGAAAATCAATGTTTTTTTTTTCCTCAAGTTTATTCTAAACAATTTTAAGTAAATCCAAAGTCTCAGAAAGTATAATGCAAACAACTACTTATATCTTAACCACCAGGCAATACATTTCCAGGCCATATGAACCCCAGTACTTGTAATAAAATAACTTTTAATTATTATAATTAAAATAATTTTAAACTGTAAAATATCAAAAATTGCATTCTTTCCTCTTTGATATGCTTTTATAGGAGCAGAGCATTCTCACATTTAAATTCTTAATATTTGAACAATATATCTGATTTAGAGTTTGCTCCTTAAAAAAAATTAAAATATTTTAATAAATACTATTTTACTAAAAATAGGTGTTTTGTTGATTATGGGTGTTAGTTTTCAGCAAATTTTCTTATACATATAATGCTAAATGTACAAATTTCATTAAATGTCAAAGTATAATTCACTAACTTTTCAGTTGTAAAAAGCATTTCTGAAATAAAATTTGTATAAGGAGCAGCAAGAAATAGGAAGGGACTATTCAGACCTTCTGAAACATTCAATATACATCTTATTTTTTTAGGAGGTGTGCATTACGATCTTTTAAAATGTTATGCTCTTTGAAAAGACATGGTCTTTAATGTACTCCCTCATATTATAGACGCCTCACATCACAACCTTGAATTGCTAAGTAGGGCAGCAGATAATACTCCTGAACCGGTTGTTAGGCCTAAACACATGAAAATGTTTTGGAGGATGTGCTATCTACTGACCTTTTGGAAGGAGCATGATGTCCCTATGTTTTATGGATAACACTTACAATAGAATCTGCTCCTTCAGTCTCTGGATATTTTGTGATGCAGTGTCACCAAATCAAGAATTTTATTAGATGTTTATAAACATCAGAATTGGCATATTCAAGATATACATTTTTTTACATATCTTTATTGTAAAAACTCCCTTAAAAGCAATCCAGTAAACTGTCATTTAAAAAATCAAAATTGCAGTGCTGAATTAGATGCCAGACTATACCTGAGCAGTGACCTGAAATTTAAAATTCTTTTTTTAATTTAATTTTTATTTTATATTAGAGTATAGTTGATTTACAATGTTGTGTTAGTTTCAGGTGTATAGCTAAGTGATTCAGTTATATACATACATATATCCATTCTTTTTCAGATTCTTTTCTGAAAGGTTATTACAGAATATTGAGTCTAGTGTCCTTGTTGATCATCTATTTTATATACAGTAGTGTGTATATGTTAATCCGAAACTCCTAATTTAAAATTCTAAATAATGACTGATTTTATATTACAGCTTTACAAAGGCATCAAATCTTTTTATCTATGTTGCAACACAGTGAAAGATAGCCTTATGGCATATTTTTTGTTTATAAACAGTAAGTAACCCAGCACACCACCAGTCAGGATCTCTTATGGTGCTCAGCTTAGGATAAAATAAAAGCCTCTGTGCCTGTTGTGACTACAAATAGTAAGAGGCATAGGCACTGGCAACAAACTTTTCTTTATATTCCCAAGTTACTGGGTAGAAGCCATATTCAATTATTCATAAAGAATATTTACAGGAAAATTTAAAAATTATAGTAGCATATAATACTATAAGGTCCCAAAGAAACAAAAGCAATAATATTCACCACACATGAATAAGAAAAGTAAGGCAACCTATGGAATGGGAGAAAATATTTGCAAACCACCTATCCGATAAGGGGTTAATGTACAAAATATGTAAGGAACTCGGGCTTCCCTGGTGGCGCACTGGTTGTGAGTCCGCCTGCCGATGCAGGGGATGCGGGTTCGTGCCCCGGTCTGGGAGGATTCCACATGCCGCGGAGCGGATGGGCCCGTGAGCCATGGCCACTGGGCCTGTGCATCCGGAGCCTGTGCCCCGCAACGGGAGAGGCCACAATGGTGAGAGGCCCGCGTACCACAAAAAAAAAAAAAAAAAATGTAAGGAACTCATAAAACTCAATAGCCAAAAAAAAAACAAAAAACAAAAATCCAATTACAAAATTGGCAAATTACATGAGCAGACATTTTTCCAAGGACGGTATACAAATGGTCAATGGGTATATCAAAAGTTGTTCAGTATCACTAATCAGGGAAATGCAAATCAAAGCCATACTGAGATATCTCCTCACACCTGTTGCAATGGCTATTATCCAAAAGACAAGCGATAAGAGATAAGTGTTGGCAAGGGTATGTCAAGGGTATGGAGAAAAGGGAACCCTTGTACATTGTTAGTAGAAATGTAAATTTATACACCCGTTATGGAAAACAGTGTGGCGTTTCCTCAAAAAATTAAAGAAAGAACTTCTGTATGATCCATAAATCCCATATCTATCTATATATCCCATATCTATCTATGTATATAGATAGATAGTGATGTATGTTTTTACATATATAAAATGAAATCTTATTCAGCAATAAAGAAAGAAGGAAATTCTGCCATTTGTGAAAATGAGGATGAAACTGGAGGACCTTATGCTAAAGGAAATAAGCTAGACAGAGAAAGGCAAATACTGTATGATTTCTCTTATATGTGGAATCAAAAAAAAAATAACTCATAGGACCAGAATGTAGAAAGTTAGTTACCAATGGCTGGGACATAGCAGAAATGGGAGTTGTTGGTCAAAGAGTACACGCTTTCAGCTATAAGATGAATAATTCTTGGGATGTAATATACAGCATGGTGATTATATGTAGTTAATAATCGTGTATTGTATACTTTAAAATTGTGTAGAAACTAACACAACATTGTAAAGCAACTATACTCCAATACAAATTTTTTTTTTAAGTCCCCAGTAAACTTGAAGGGAAAAAAAAAATTGCTAAGAGAGTAGATCTTAAGTGTTCTCACCGTGGTGGGTGGGGTGGGGGAGATAACTATGTGAGGTGATGAATGTGTTAATTAACTCAATTGTGGTAGTCGTGTCACAATGTATACATATATTAAATCGTCACATTGGACACCTTAAAAAATCATGTTATACAACTTTAAAAAATAAATAAGAGCTATGATGTTTGCTATGTATCTGATTATGTAGGATTAATTATAATAATCAACCAAAGTTATTAAAGAGGAAAAAACTGAATAGCAGCATTGAGTATTTAATATAATTATAAATGGAAAGCAAATTGTGTAAAAGTATACTTTGTAACCACATTTAAATTTCATATGCATATAGATAAGGATAATACAAAAGATAAAGTTCATTTGGGGGTGATAGTATGACTATAGGTGAATTTATTTTTCATTTTGTTTTTTTTTAATTAATATTTTGTAATTTCAAAACAACAAAAACTCCCCAGGCAGGTTTGTTGTGTACTGTGACATGCACAGTATCCCTTCTGCAGGTTTCAAGGTTTTCCCTTGTTTTTGCCATAACCAAATTTCTTCCCTGTGTACTCCTAACCACATTTCCTGATTACTAGGTAAACCTACCTGCTGATACCAAGATTATAAAACCCCCAAACTTTCAATTCTTTCATTATACACCACCCTAGCCATTTTTAAGGCAGTTCAGAAATGTTTCCTATGGAAAGTCTTCTCTGCTAACTCAGCTTAAACTTCCATCACATCCTACCAAACTATTTTTCACTCTGATGAAGAGAGGGTCAGTCTGCTGCCCAGGTCTCAGTTCTACTTTGTCCAGTGCAGTACTGCCAAAAAAGATTCACAAGGACATTTTATTTGATAAGAAAAGAAATTAGGATTAGAGATCCAATGCTTTTCCTTTAAATCAAGATAATAGAATTTAGCTCTATTTTGTGTTAATTTTCTTTATATTTCCTAGCTTTTATAACAATAAAATACCATTGGCTCCATCATCATCTTGCACAAATGGGTTGAATTTATTTATAGGAGTGGCATTTTTTAAGCATTAATAAAGCAAAGGCTTAGATTATCTTTATTTTCATTGACAGTTGAGCTCTGGATTTTGTTTTAGCTCATATTGTACTTATATTTGTTTTTGACAGGACATAGAGAAAGGAAGGAAAGGATGTTCTTTTCCTTGAGTTGTGCCTGGACACTGTGAATATTAATCATTTGTTATCTAAGAAATCTATATCCTCTGCATATAGTCTGTTTTTACTATATCCTTTCGTGTCAGTATTTTTCATCCTTTTCTAAATGTGAGCTTGTTGAGGAATAGGATTACTCTTGCCAAAACTATAAACAATATCTGATCATCAGGTGTTCAGACTAGAATTTTAAAAAAATAAAAGTACTAAGAGCTTTCATGAATTGATCTCTAGGCCAGTGACTGGGAATAAAAAAAAACAAAAAACTCTACCCACAGATGTCTTAAAAGCTAGTAATGGGGAGACAGACTAGGAAAAGACAATAACAATAAGCTAAATCTTGGCAGGGGCTTCATTTGCATGATAAAATTATAATGAACAGTTTTTTATCCTTTAGATTTTGATTTAGGAAGTTTTTTTGTTTGTGAGTGTGTGTGTGCGCGTGTGTGTTTGTACCTGTTTAGAAATACAACATTCTCCTGCAAACGTCAGCTATCTTTAAATGAAAGCTAACCTGCCATTGGCAGTCTACATTCATAAACCAAGTGCAGCAGGCTAACACCAGGTACGTGAGACATAATGAAAATCTTGATAAATGATCAGGTTTAATCAATAGTACCATTTTTAGAATATAAATACCGTTTTTAAAAAATATAACACATGAAATATCTGCACTGGCCATAGCCACCAAGGGTTTAAGGATTGGTCAGCATTAAATACTAGCAGAATAATAATAGGAAGAAAAACATGCAAAACGAAATTCCTTCTGTAACTGCTTCAATTCACAGGATAGAGAAAACTTCATAATTGGCAAAAATTCTTATGGAAACAAATTTTAATTATGAAAATATTTATAAATAAGAATTCTTTGAAAATAATGTAAGGCATTAAAATCAAGGCTTCAAATTTATCTATACTTAAAATACTGGACAATCATATCCTACATCTGTATCATTAAAGTAGTGAAAACTGATTTTTAGGAGGTCATTTATAATCCTCTCAGTGAGTGTCTGCAATTTCTTCCTTACTCTATTTTTTGAATTAATTTCTCCATTCCTTCCTCTCTCCCTTTCTCCCTCCCACCTCTCTCTTTCTCTCTTTTCTCTCTTTCTCCCTTCCTTCCCTCCTCCATCTTTTCTCCCTCCCTCCTCCTCCTCTCTCTCTCAATCTCTCTTTTGTTCTTTTTCTTTCTCAGATTAACTACCTAGAACACAACTTCAGAGCTTAAGCAGGAAAAACTTAAACTATATATATCACAGGTGCTTGTAAAAAGATTCAACAGATTAAAAACCTAAAAGCAGCCAAGGTACCTGAGGAGAGAAAAAAATGAAAAAATGATGAACACTTTCAGAGAGAACCATGAAAGTAAAACCTGTTACTGATGGCCACAGGGCTCCAGGCTCACCATGGGTAATGGGTATTCTTCTTTCACAGCCTAAGGAAATAACTTATGTTCATAATGGAGCTACTAATTCAAAGTATCCTATATGCTATGGTTAAGGAAAAAGGAGTTGTCTGATTCACTTCAGATATATTTCTGTTGTAATAGTGAAATGCCTATATTCCAAAAAAAGTTTAAAATATAAAGAAAAACTATATTCATAGAGAAAATTTACTTCAATGTACTATCTAATTTTACAATAATGTCAGAAACCTAAATTTTTTAAATGTTATCTTCATTTTTTAAGCCTTAGTAATTTGTACTTTAGCCAGCTATCATATGTGCTTGAGAAGAAGTTTAGAAATTTAGTAATTTATCATGTTTAATTATAATGGTCTCTTGAACTAAAAATTGTCAGTTCTTTTCCATATACACATGTAGATATGTTATGAATCTATAATTAAATATTTTCATTAGATAGGCTACAAAATTAGTGACTGGCTCCATAAAACTTAACACTCAATGTAATATGCCCATAAGATGTCTTTCTTGAGCCAACAATGCCATATATTTTCCAGAAAACTTACTTTAGTATAATTCAACTAATAACTTGGTTATTGTATTAATTGTATTTCCTCTCTTTGTCATCTGGGTATCATTCCCCCCCCCCCCCCCATTTCTTCTCATAATAAATATGTCTTTCAAAATAAATTTTAACATTATTGGTAGGAATAGAAATCAAAATAAAATAGTCTATTTGTAAAACAATTCTATTTATTAAAGAGCAGATAATTCAGTAAGAAAGACAACCTGCAAATAAAAAAATTTATTATTGCCTTCCTTGCTGATATGCAAAATGTGGCTTATTATTGGTACTTTGCCTTAACTTTACACTATATGCTCAATGATTTTATTCAAAGAGCAACCCATGTATGCCCTCACTTTAAATAAATCCCTTTGGTTTATAGTATTTAATAATCAAGACTTTGTTATGTGTCTGGTTCGCTAAAAACCATTATGGGTTAAACTTACTCTAGATATAATGGAAACAGCAATCAAGTTCAGAAGTTTTGGGGGCATGCCAAGCATCTACAGTGATCCCAGTATTTTCCTGAACAAAATTTATCTGGCATAAAAATGGAATAATAATGTTCATCAGAAGCATCTTTCTGGGGAGATTCAGGATGGCGGTAGAGTAGGTGGACATGGAGTTCATCTCTCTCTACATGGATGCAGCAGGAATACATCTATAGATGCAACAATTCTCACAGAACACTAGCTGAAAAACTAGCAGTAGACCTTGGACACTGGAAAGGACTATAAAGATCCCTGCATAACTGGGTAGGATGGAAAAAATAAGGGAGAAGGACGAGGAGAGGAAGCAGGATGCAATTGCACCCCAGGCGGGGGAGCTGAAGCAGAGAGATTCCCGAGCTCGGGGAAACTCCCTCTCTGACTGGGAAATCGATTGGTACAGAAGGGAAACATTTGAGGCTGTCGGAAGAGGGTGAAGCAACCGATCTGTGGCAGGACTGAGTGAGAAATACATAGACGGTCCGTATCGCAGCCCTACGTACCCCGGACTGGGACATGTGTTCACAGGTGTGCAAGGGGGCTGGGAGTTGGTGTGTGGGGATTGGAGAACAGGCCCAGAGTGAGAACTGCTGTTGGCTGAGGGGAGATGGACTGAGGAGATGGGAGGGAGGAAATCCGTGGCAGGGAATCCCTATGGAGAAAGACCAGACAGTCGTGGAAGCAGGGTGATATGGCTGAGTCACACGCAGGGGGAGTAGCCACTATTGTAACCTCTCTTTCACACAGGCACCTGCCAACAACAATAGAAGAAGCCTGCTCAGGGCTGGCTCTTTTGCGTCAGCTGATGAGCAAAGCCCACTCAGAGCTGGCCCTCATGCACCGGCTGCAAGGCAATAAAAATAAAAAAGCCCTCTCATGGCTGGCCCTCGTGTGCCTGCTGCCAGGCACCAGAAAAACCCCGGCCAGGGCTGGCCTCATGCACCTTATGCTGGGTGCCAGAAAAGGCCCTCACTGGGGCCATATCTCTTGTGCCCCTGGCTGCTGGCTTCCTTGCACATTTGGAGCCTCTGGGTCTCCTGTGATCCAAGCAGTCATACCACCTCTGTGCCTGGTCCTCACAGGGGCAGACCCAAGGGCTGCAGGGCAGCCTCAGGACCAGACCTCTGTGGGTGGACCACATGCAGAGGTGGGGATAAAATCAAAGCTGAACCCCAGGGACAGGGTGACTAAGGAAGATGATTGAAAATCTTTCCATCAGCTGTACAAGCTGCAGATCATATCTCTGTGATCAGCTAGGTAAACCCTGCATCTATGGAATATCTGAGTAGATAATGAGTGTTCCCACAAATGAAAATGGTCTAGCTCTGGCAGCTTTGGACTTTGGGGGCAGCACATGCAGGAATTGGGCCAGATGAGAGTCTGAGTAGCCCCCACAGGGCCACAGCAGGTCCAGAGATCAACCCAGAGGCAGAGGAGAAACTCTTGGGGAGGGGGAGGTGGGCTGTGGCTCACGGCATGTGCAAGGACACTTACAGCGCAGACCTGAGGGAAACATAATTATTACTATTAATTTTATTATGTTTTGATTCATTCTGTTGTTGGTTCTGGTTTTTTTTTTTTGGTTTCTTTTTCTCTCTTTTTCTTTGTTTTGTAGTTGTTTTAGTTCTTTGTGTTTTTATTTAGTCTTTTGGGATCCCTGTGTTTTATAACATATTTTTTATTTTTAACTTTTTTTTATACATTTCTATTTTTACTTTGGTTTTCTGTTGTTTTGTGTTCTTTTCCCTTTTTTTTCTTCTTTGTCTTTAATATATTTTTCTTTTTTTTTTTATATTTCCATTTTTACTTTGCTTTTCTGTTCTGTGTTTTTTCCCTTTTATTTTATTATTTTTTTAAATCATTTTTATTGGTTTGTTCTGTTTCTTTGCTTCATTCTTCAGTTGACACACTGCTTTGGTTTTGTTTTTAGGTTATGTGTTTTTGCTACTTTTAATCTTAATTGTTTGATTTCGTTCTTTGGTTCTTTTTTTTATGTGGTTGTTCTCTAGCTTTTTGTTTTATTTGGCTCTGTTTTTGTTTCTTTTATGGGTGTGTGTGTTTTCCTGTTTCTGTTTTTGTTGGTTTGATTTTGTTTTTACAATTTCTCTGGGGTTTTGTCTTTTTTTTCCTTAATATATTTTCTATTTTTTTTATATTTCTATTTCTACATTGCTTTTCTGTTGTTCTGTCTTTCCCCTTTCTCTTTTTTTTAAATTTTTTATCATTTTTGTTGGTTTTCTTTGCTTCATTCTTCAGTTGGCAATCTGCTTTGGTTTTCTTTTTTGGTTTTGTGTTTTTCTCAGCTTTCTTTTTAATTGTTTGATTTCATTCTTGGGATCTTTTGTTTGTCTGGTTGTTCTCTTGCTTTTTGACTTATTTACTTCTGTTTTTGTTTCTTTTGTGTGTGTGCATGTTTCTTTTGTTTAATTTTACTTTTTACCATCTGTCTGGAGCTTTGTTAGTCTTTTTGTTTGTTTTTAATCCCCTTTATTGCCTGATGAGCGATTTGTGGGGTATTGGTCACTCTAAGAAGTCGGGCCTGAGGCTCTGGGGAGGAAGCACCAAGTCCAGGATGCTGGAACACTAGAGAATTCCCAACCCCAGGGAAAGTTAATCACCATGAGCTCTCACGGAGGCCTCTATCCGAATCTAAGATCTGGCTCCACCCAACAGCCAGCAGCTCCCAGCCCTGGATGCCTCACACTAAACAACAAAAATGACAGGAACACAAACCCACCGATCAGCACACAGACTACCTAAAGTCATACTAAGCTAACAAACACCCCAAAACACACCACTTGACATGTCCTTGCTCATCAGAGGGAAAAGACTCAGCTCCACCCACCAGAACACAGGCACCACTCTGTCCCATCAGGAAGCCTACGCAAGCAACTGTACCAACCCCACCACCGGGGCAGAGAACAAAAGCAAGAGGAACTACAACCCTGCAGCCTGGGGAATGGAGACCTCAAATACTGTAAATTAGACAAAATGAGGAGACAGAGAAATATCTTACAGGCAAAGGAGCAAGATAAAAACCCACAAGACCAAATAAATGAAGAGGAAATAAGCAAACTACCTGAAAAAGAATTCAGAGTAATGATAGTAAAGGTAATCCAGAATCTTGGAAATAGAATAGA
>NC_041218.1:32215080-32222679 GCF_002837175.3 Physeter macrocephalus
TCCAAAATCTTGGAAATAGAATAGAGAAAATACAAGAAACGTTTAACAGGGACCTAGAACTAAAGAGCAAACAAACAGTAATGAACAGCACAATACCTGAAATTAAAAATACTCTAGAAGGAATCAATAGCAGAATAACTGAGGCAGAAGAATGAATAAGCGAGCTGGAAGATAGAATAGTGGAAACAACTGCCACAGAGAAGAATAAAGAAAAAAGAATGAAAACAATGGAGGACAGTCTCAGAGGCCTCTGGGACAACATTTAGTGTACCAACATTCGAATTATAGGCTTCCAAGAAGGAGAAGAAACAAAGAAATGGTCTGAGAAAATATTTGAAGAGATTATAGTCGAAAATTTCCTGAACATGGGAACAGAAATAGGCAATTGAGTCCAGGAAGCACAGAGAGTCCCATAAAGGACAAACCCAAGGAGAAACATGCTGAGACACATATTAATCAAACTAACAAAAACTAAACACAAAGAAAAAATATTAAAGCAGCAGGGGAAAAGCGAAAAATAACATACAAGGGAATCCCCATGAGGTTAACAGCTGATCTTTCAACAGAAACTCTACAGGCCAGAAGAGAGTGGCAAGATATATTTAAAGTGATGAAAGGGAAAAACCTACAACAAAGATTACTCTACCCTGCAAGGATCTCATTCAGATTCAATGGAGAAATCAATAGCTTTACCGACAAGCAAAAGTTAAGAGAATTCCACCCCACCAAACCAGCTTTACAACAAATGCTAAAGGAACTAATCTCTGCAGGAAAAACAAGAGAAGGAAAAGACTTACAAAAACAAACCCAAACAATTAAGAAAATGGTAATAGGAACATACATATCAATAATTACCTTAAATGTAAATGGGTTAAATGCTCCAACCAAAAGACACAAATAATTCATAAAATTCTGCTCTACAAACTAGATATAGAGAAGGCTTGGCTACCAATTTTCAAAGATGGTTTAAAAATCCTGAAAATGGCCAGGTTATTTCTGTCTGTTAATTAGGGGAGAGGTTTCCAATATTAACTCTTGTGGACTGAGAGAGCCTTTTCCTGAGCAATCCAGAAAGGCAAGAGGTGCATTTTTATGAGCAAGCCTGCAGAGGATGTCTTAAAAGTGGAAAAACAAAATTTCCTCTCACATCTTTGAAACCAAAAATAAATATGCCACTAGACTGTTTGTTCTATAATTTACAAATGTAAAACTGTGCTTAGTACTAACCACTGAAATGTGCATATTCTCACCTTAATTACCTAAATATTTTAAAATAGATTGCATTTTAATAGATTAAATCTGAGTTGGTTACTAAATACAGTTAATTATGAGATTTATTTATCTGGAAAGAAATTTAATATAAAGATTACAATCTAAGGATAGAACACTACAACTAGAGGATTTATTTTGAAAGGAAATAAAATGAATCCATATGATTAAAATATAATTGCAAAGATAATGAAAGTGCAATTAATACCAGTCATTCATATTACCACAGATTTAAAATGAAAAATCTCTATATATTTTAGCTTTCTTTTCAAAACACAAATATCACTTAATTCAAGCTGAAACAAATCCAGATTAAGAAATGGAAAGTACTTTAAAATATCCTGAGAGGGTCTAATGTTTTATAAATTATGAATTAATTTTATCCCTCTAGAATATTAACTATCAAATATAAATAAGAAGGAAGCAACTACATTATTTACTACTAAAGCTATTAACCAGACAGCCAGTCAGCAAAACTTTATAATGTTAATTGCAACAGGGTACTCTAAATTGCTTACTCTATCTAAAGTGTTTATTGGAGAGTGATTTGTGGGGACCATCAACATGGTGGAGGAGTAAGACGTGGAGATCACCTTCCTCCCCACAAATACATCACAAATACATCTACGTGTGGTACAGCTCCTACAGAACACCTACTGAACGCTGGCAGAAGACCTCAGACTTCCCAAAAGGCAAGAAAATCCCCACATAAGTGGGTAGAGCAAAAGAAACAAGGAAAAACAGAGACAAAAGAATAAGGATGGGACCTGCACCTCTGGGAGGGAGCTGTGAAGGAGGAAAAGCTTCCACACACTAGGAAACCCCTTCACTGGTGGACATGGGGGGTGGGCATTGGGGAAGCTTCAGAGCCACAGAGGAAAGCACAGCAAGAGGGGTGCACAGGGCAAAGTGGAAAGATTCCCACACAGAGGATTGGTGCCGACCAGCACTCACCAGCCCCATAGGCTTGTCTGCTCAGCCGCCAGGGCGGGTGGGGGCTGGGAGCTGAGGCTCGGACTTCGGAGGTCAGATCCCAGGGAGAAGACTGGGGTTAGCTGCATGAACATAGCCTGAAGGGGGCTAGTGCACCACAGCTAGCTGGGAGGAAGTCTGGGGAAAAGTCTGGACCTGCCTAAGAAACAAGCTACCATTGTTTTGGGTTGCAGGAAGAGAGGGGATTCCTTCCCTGTCTGCCCACAGAAGGCAGAGCACCACCTAAACGAGCTCCAGAGTTGGGTGCAAGTCACGGCTGTCAGCTTGGACAACAGAGACGGGCATGAAACACTAACACTGATGCTGCAGCCACCAAGACTCCTGTGTGCAAGCACAGGTCACTATCCACACACCTCACCTGGAGCCTGTGCAGCCCACCACTGCCAGGGTCCCATGATACAGGGACAACTCCCCTGGGAGAACACATGGCATGCCTCAGACTGTTGAAATGTCACGCTGGCCTCTGCCACTGCAGGCTTGCCCCTCATTCCAATTATAACTTCCATAACCTTCCCTCTCCCCAGCATGAGTGAGCAAGAGGCCCTAATAAGCCCCTGCTTCAACCCCTTCCTTTCCAGGTGGGGAACAGATGCCTGAGGACAACCTACATACAGAGGTGGGGCAAAATCAAAGCTGAAACCCAAGAGCTCTATAAACAAAGAAGAGAAAATGAAATTTCTCCATGCAGCCTCAGGAGCAGCGGAATAAATCCCCACAATGAACTTGATGTATCCTGCATCTCTGGAATACCTGAAGAGACAACGAATCATCCCAAAATTGAGGTGGTGGATTTTGAAAGCAACTGTAGACTTGGGGTTTGCTGTCTGTGAGTCATTTGTTTCTGATTTTTATGTTTATCTTAGTATAGTTTTTAACTCTTGTTATCATTGGTGGATTTGTTTATTGGTTTGGTTTCTCATTTCTCATTTTGATTAATAATACTTTTTAAATTTTAATTATTTTTTGTATTCATTTCTCATTTTTTTCTTTTTTCTCCCTTTTCTTCTGAGCCATGTGGCTGAGAGGGTCTTGGTGCTCTGGCCTATTGTCAGGCCTGAGGCTTAGAGGTGGAAGAGCCACGTTCAGGACATTGGACCACCAGAGACCTCCCAGTCCCATATAATATCAATCATCAAGAACTCTCCCAGATATCTCCATTTCAATGCTAAGACCCAGATCCACCCAATGACCAGCAAGCTCCAGTGCTGGAAGTCCCATGCCACACAACTAGCAAGACAGGAATACAAACCCAGAAATCAGCAGAGAGGCTGCCTAAAATCATAATAAGGTCACAGAGACTACAATACACACCACCGGATGTGGTCCTGCCCACCAGAAAGGCAAGATCCAGCCTCATCCACCAGAACAAGGGCACCAGTCCCCTCCACCAGAAAGTCTACACAAGCCACTGAACCAAACATACCAACTGGGAGCAGACACCAAAAATAATGGGAGCTACAAACCTGCAGCCTGTGAAAAGGGGATCCCAGACACAGTAGGTTAAGCAAAATGAGAAGACAGCGAAACACACAGCAGATGAATGAGCAAGGTAAAAACCTACCAGACCAAAAATTGAAGAGGAAATAGGCAGTCTACCTGAAAAAGAATTCAGAATAATGATAGTAAAGATGATCCAAAATAGAATGGAGAAAATACAAGAAACGTTTAACAACGTTAAAGAAGAACTAAAGAGCAAATAAACAATGATGAACAACACAATAAATGAAATTTAAAATTCTCTAAAAGGAATCATAGCAGAATAACTGAGGCAAAAGAACGGATACGTGACCTGGAAGATAAAATAGTGGAAATAACTACCACAGACAAAAATAAAGAAAAAAGAATGAAAAGAATTAAGGACAATCTCAGAGACCTCTGGGACAATATTAAAAGCACCAACATACAAATTATAGGGGTCCAGAAGAAGAAGAGAAAAAGAAAGGGACTGAGAAAATATTTAAAGAGCTTATAGTTGAAAACTTCCCTAAAATAGGAAAGGAAATAGTCAATCAAGTACAGGAAGGGCAGAGAGTCCCATACAGGATAAATCCAAGGAGAAACATGCCAAGACAACCCATCAAGGATCTCATTCAGATTTGACAGAGAAATTAAAAACTTTACAGACAAGCAAAAGTTAAGAGAATTCAGCACCACCAAATCAGCTTTACAACAAATGCTAAAGGAACTTCTCTAGGCAGGAAACACAAGAGAAAGAATACACCTCCAAAAACAAACCGAAAACAATTAAGAAAATGGTAATAGGAACATACATATCAATAATTACCTTAAATGTAAATGGATTAAATGATCCAATCAACAGACATGGACTGGCTGAATGGATACAAAAACAAGACCTGTATATATGCTGTCTACAACAGACTCACTTCAGACCTAGGGACACATACAGACTGAAAGTGAGGGGATGGAAAAAGATACTCCATGCAAATGGAAATCAAAAGAAAGTTGAGTACAATTCTCATATCAGGCAAAAAAAATACTTTAAAATAAAGACTATTACAAGAGATAAATAAGGACACTACATAACGATCAAGGGATCAATCCAAGAGAAGATATAACAATTGTAAATATTTATGCACCCAACATAGGAGCACCTCAATACATAAGGCAAATGCTAACAGCCATAAAAGGGGAAATCGACAGTAACACAATCATAGTAGCGGAGTTTAACACCCCACTTTCACCAATGGACAGATCATCCAAAATGAAAATAAATAAGGAAACCCAAGCTTTAAAGGATACATTAAACATGATGGACTTAATTAATGTGTATAGGTCATTCCATCCAAAAACAACAGAATAGATTTTCTTCGCAAGTGCTCATGGAACATTCTCCAGGATAGATCATATCTTAGGTCACATATCAAGCCTTGGTAGATTTAAGAAAATTGAAATCGTATCAAGTATCTTTTCCCACCACAGCGTTATAAGAATAGGTGTCAATTACAGGGGAAAAAAAACTGTAAAAAATACAAACAAATGGAGGTTAAACAATACACTACTAAATAACCAACAGATCACAGATGAAATCAAAGTGAAAATCAAAAAATACCTACAAACAAATGACAATGAAAACACGATGACCCAAAACCTATGGGATGCAGCAAAAGCAATTCTAAGAGGGAAGTTTATAGCAATACAATCCTACCTCAAGAAACAAGAAAAATCTCAAATAAACAACCTAATGTTTCACCTAAAGCAATGAGAGAAAGAAGAAGAAGAAAAAAACCCCAAATTAGAAGGACAGAAATCATAAAGATCAGATCAGCAATAAATGAAAAGAAATGAAGGAAATGATAGCAAAGATTAGTAAAACTAAAAGCTGGTTCTTTGAGAAGATAAACAAAATTAATAAACCATTAGCCAGACTCATCAAGAAAAAAAGGGAAGAGACTCAAATCAATAGAATTAGAAATGAAAAAGGAGAAGTAACAACTGACACTGTAGAAATGCAAAGAATCATGAGGGATTACTACAAGCGACTATATGCCAATAAAATGGACAACCTGGAAGAAATGGACAAATTCTTAGAAAAACACAACCTTTCAAGACTGAACCAGGAAGAAATAGAAAACATAAATCAATCACAAGCACTGAAATTGAAACTGTGATTAAAAATCTTCTGACAAACAAAGGCCCAGGACCAAATGGCTTCACAGATGAATTCTATCAAACATTTAGAGAAGAGCTAACACCTATCCTTCTCAAACTCTTCCAAAATAGAGCAGAGGGAGGAACACTCCCAAACTCATTCTACAAGGTCACAATCACCCTGATAACAAAACCAGACAAAGACGTCACAAAAAAAGAAAACTACAGGCCAATATCACTGATGAACATAGATGCAAAAATCCTCAACAAAATACTAGCAAACAGAATCCAGCAGCACATTAAAAGGATCATACACCATGATCAAGTGGGGTTTATCCCAGGAATGCAAGGATTCTTCAATATACGCAAATCAGTCAATGTGATACACCATATTAACAAACTGAAGGATAAAAACCAATGATAATCTCAATAGGTGCAGAAAAAGCTTTCGACAAAATTCAACAGCCATTTATGATAAAAAAAAAAAAAAAAAACCCTCCAGAGAGTAGGCATAGAGGAAACTTACCTCAACATAATAAAGGCCATTTATGAAAAACACACAGCCAACATCGTTCTCAATGGTGAAAAACTGAAACCGTTTCCACTAAGATCAGAAAGAAGACAAGGTTGCCCACTGACTAATGATGAAAAATCTGAAAGAGAAATTAAGGAAACACTCCCATTTACCATTGCAACAAAAAGAATAAAATACCTAGGAATAAACTTATCTAAGGAGAAAAAAGACCTGTATGCAGAATACTATAAGACACTGATGACAGAAATTAAAGATGATACCAACAGATGGAGAGATATACCATGTGCCTGGATTGGAAGATCAACATTGTGAAAATGACTGTACTACCCAAAGCAATCTACAGATTCAATGCAATCCCTATCAAACTACCACTGGCATTTTTCATAGAAGTAGGACAAAATATTTCACAGTTTTTATGGAAACACAAAAGACCCTGAATAGCCAAAGAAATCTTGAGAAAGAAAAACAGAGCTGGAGGAATCAGGCTCCCTGACTTCAGACTATACTACAAAGCTACAGTAATCAAGACAGTATGGTGCTGGCACAAAAACAGAACTAAAGATCAATGGAACAGGATAGAAAGCCCAGAGATAATCCCACACATATATGGTCACCTTATCTTTGATAAACAAGGCAAAAATATATGATGGAGAAAAGACACCCTCTTCAATAAATGCTGCTGGGAAAACTGGACAGCTTCATGTAAAAGAATGAAATTAGAACACTGCCTAATATCATACCCAAAAATAAACTCAAAATGGATTAAAGACCTAAATGTAAGGCCAGACACTATCAAACTCTTAGAGGAAAACATAGGCAGCACATTCTATGACATAAATCACAGCAAGATCCTTTTGACCCACTTCCTCCATAAATGGAAAGAAAAACAAAAATAAACAAATGGAGCCTGATGAAACGTAAAAGCTTTTGCACATCAAAGGAAACCATAAACAAGACGAAAAGACAACCCTCAGAATGGGAGAAAATATTTGCAAATGAAGCAACTGACAAAGGATTAATCTCCAAAATTTACAAGCAGCTCATGCATCTCAATATCAAAAAAACAAACAACCCAATCCAAAAATGGGCAGAAGACCTAAATAGACATTTCTCAAAAGAAGATATACAGACTGCCAACAAACACATGAAAGAATGCACAACATCATTAATCATTAGAGAAATACAAATCAAAA